>NC_056729.1:1276854005-1276921505 GCF_019279795.1 Protopterus annectens
CTTTTTTTACCTAGCACTTAACATTAAAGCTCTGACTTGTTAACGAGCTGCTTCCTGTTCCAAGGATACAGTGCTTGAATCTTTCCATCTTCATTTACCTACTGTGTGACCTTGAGCAAGTCACTTAACTAGATAGTGCTTTAGGCAATTTAGAATTTGGGCTTGATTCTGTAATGGTCTCCTGAACTACAGACCTAGCAACTACCTATAGACTTTTGAACCTAGTGTGTGAAACATAGACTTTGAGTCATACCTCTCAAATGAACTCTAGTTCACTTAAAAAGTCATTAGAACAACAGCCTTTGAATAAACATGCATCTTTGGAACAACAACTAGTATGAAACCTGAAATGTCTGGAATTACTGACTAACTGCAATCCTCAGTGATTTACAGTAAATCAAAAACATTATGAGGGACACAACAAAAATATGAGGTGAATCAAGGTCAGTTGACAGGAATTCTTTCAGCTCTGCATATTCAAGTAAAGTCAAACATCATTAATATGCAACAGATATTTTTCTCTTTTTCAAGCACTGTATGGCCATTCCAAATGCAGTCAATGTACATTACAACCTATAATGCTTGCACTGAAGTTACGTTTACAAACATTGGTGTTTATTCAGAGATGCTGGCTCCACAGCACTAATAGTGCTTCAATGCTGTGGTCTTATAGTGAGCTAACTAGCAGTTCAGACACATGCAAGAGCTGCATGGAGCAAATGTGCATTAGCAACTCATTTGCGCATTTCTGAATTGAACAACTAATGCAGATGAAACAATTGGGGTGTGTTTCTCAACCCAAAAAAAGACAGATGAACAGACACTGGCAGACACACATACTTGCATGTGCACACACATGCACAGCCTTGCATTACTTACCTGCTATGTTGTTAACAGATAGCAATGCATGTACACCATAAAATACCATACTCATTCCTCATTGCTCTGCTCTGAAATTACACTATATACCTTGTCATTGAATTACTCTACAGTACTATTTCAATCTCAGTGCAAGGTTCTGAGGCAACGTACATTGCTAATTTGCATTAGGTGTGCTCCTAGACTGCCACATTTGCATGTTGTGTTGTCCAGCAGAGTGTTGTGGCACTAATTGCAGCAGGCTTCATACTTCCGTAGGTCCACAGTGGTATTTGAATCACTCCCTCATAACTAACATGGTGATCATGACAGAAATAGGGCTACACAGAGCTCTATATGTTTCAGAATACCTCCCATTTTTTGAACACTGTCACAAACCTATGGATGCCTCATAGATTTCTAATATAGGGAAATGAACTCCACTGTTCTGTGGTTAGTAATGAAACTTCTTTACTCTTACATCTTACTGTGTGTTTTGTGATTTTTAGGGTGTAAAATCATGCTACTGAAAACAATAAAAGTTTATGCGTGTCATCAGATAGGTCAGAAATCTTGAAGGGCAATTGGGTCATATCTGGCAGTTTGAATCCAACCCTTGGTGTGGTAACTATCATAAAGCCTTTGATTGTGCTCGACAACAGTATTCTTTTCTTGAGAAGTGTACATTAAACTTTCCTGTTTTGCTTTGGGCAGATTGTAAACTGGCTGTATTAGTTTCATAGTTATTTATTTTTAGGTGTTGTCCATGTCTGATGATATGGGTAAGAGCACAATGTCTGAAGAGAGGGCTAGTTTCTGTAGTGAGTAACTAGGTTGTCAAGCCATCTCTATAGCAAGTGCCTAAAGGAGAAGAAAGTCTTCTTTTTTCTAGAATAACATCAACATGATGAGAAAATTGAAAGGCTTAATACCATGAAAGATCTCACAGGTTCAAGTTTATGTAAGGTTGGCTGAAACACTATACAGGTTCATTGATTAGTACTAAGCTAATTGCCCTTGTGAGGCCATTTTAAGTCTAGCCAATTATCCCTTGTGAGGCTCAAACTCTGCACCTTGTGTTTGTAAGGCAAATACCTTAACCATTAGGTCACCCTCCCAACCCATGTTTTGGGTCTGACTTCTTATGTCTTAGAACTGTCCTAGGCAATGTGACTTTTGTGATGTCAGACCTGGTTCTTTTTCTTTCAGAAAACTTGCTTTTTACCTTTCCTATATCATCTTTTAAGCACGGAGGAACACTGTGAGTTAGTTTGAAGATGCTAGACATATTTTTATAATGCTGTAATCAAATTTAAGAGACCTTCCATCAAATATTTTGGAACTGTGTTTTCATTTTCAATGTCTGGTTAGCTGGCTGCCTAATATGGCTGCCTACTGACATTATGTTTGGGATATGTTGGATTGATATTGTTAGGTTTCTTAACACCTGATACTTAGAAGGGATTGATTAATTGATTTGCTTTCTTTGCTAGGTTACATTCTGTTGCTTGCTGTGTGATACTCCAAGAGATAAGTGCCATGAGCTTGTACATGAGGTTGTATATGATTATTTGTCTGTTTTAGTCTGTGAATTGTGTTTTTGCAGTGGCATTTGCATGGTTCATTGCCAAGCAGATTAATTGTCTGACTTCTTTGGCAGTCTTTTTAATCATTAACTGATGAAATGCAGTCTTGAATGTACTTGGCTCTTCTAATTCATAACTTATATTTAAATGTAAATATACATGTAACATTTGTTATCATAATGGTACATTGATTCTATTAGTAACTATCTCTTTACTCTCTCTCTCTCTCTCCCCCCTCCTTACTGCCTGCGGTACCAATGTGCTTTTTGGCTATACAGTTTAGGTATACTGCTTACTGCTTCCAAGCCCACTGACCGACCCTGCCTGGAACCTCCTGAAGTCAAGATTCCCCTGTGGTGTCTTCCTGTACATCAAGAGTATATTCTAAGTTAGCTATACTGCTTACTGCTTCCAAGCTTACTGATCGACCCTGCCTGGAACCTCCTGAAGTCAAGATTCCCCTGTGGTGTCTTCCTGTACATCAAGAATGTATTCTACGTACGTCCAGACTAAACTGTTAATTGCTGCACTATATTCTACCTATACTGCTGCTCCTGTGGAGGCTGAAATCTTGCACATCCCCAGGCCATTCCCTGTTTCTCTAAATGCTAACCTGCCCTCCACTCAGCTATCTACCATCTAACTTACCTGCTCGCTGTAAGCTCTCTGACTGCCACCCCCTGCTTATCCTATTTCTATAGCCTTTACTACTGTAAACTGCAATCCTCTATCATCCCTGCCCATCTCCTGTTTTTTCTGTACTCCTAATCTACTGCCTTCTAATCCTTACAGAGCCACTCAGTCTAGTTCTTTCTCTCTGAACTACACTTCCCTCTGCCTTCTCCTGCTCTCACATCTACCATACTTACCTGGTTTTCTGATAGTTTCTTGGGATATTCTCCATGGGTGCTGCCCCACTCCATTCACCCTCGCTATGCTCAGGCTCACTTCGCTCCCCTGCCGTACCTCCATTCCCACCCATCCCCAAATCAATCACATGTATACTATACTATCTCTCCCCTTACACCCAGCCCAGCCATTCACAATCTACTTCCTGTCTGTAAATTAAACACATCCCCTATCCAGCCAAATCTTTAATAACCACACCCTCCAACCCTAGCTAACAACACCTACTCCATAACCTTACCTAGTTAGCTACACTTTAATTTATAACTTACCTACACACACCTAAAAAATGCAACTCCTTCTCTTTACCACTACTATTCTCCTATTTCTCTCTACTAATACCTCTTATCAATCCTACCTTTCCCAACCTCATACCTATTCCCCAACCTCCTGTGCCTATGAAAATATACATACAACCTCCTGCATCACTGTCTCACTATCTCTCTTTAACTTATCTCCCTTCTGTCTCCACAAACTAACTATATTTCATACCCCTTCATACTCCCCAAACACAAAACTAAATTCTACAACCTCCTATTACCTTATCCTTTACTCACACATCTCATTAATAACCTACTATGCTCTGGTGACATACACCCAAATCCAGGCCCCTCTACCTCTCCCCTCTATCTCACATCACTAAATTTTCCCTATACCTCCTCATCAACTCACTCTCACAACCTAACCCATCCTCATAGCACAAACACACCTTTACTGAAACAACTAACTATTTACTCCATTAATATACAAACTATAACCAACAAAATTACTGAACTTCAATCCTGGATAGACCAAACTAACCTGCATATTCTTTCTTTATCTGAAACATGGCTCAAACCTCATATCAGTAATAAAGAAATACTCCCACCTGGCTATAACATATATTGCTTAGACAGAAGCCCAAAGAAGGGAGGTGGAGTAGCCATCCTCTACAAAGATGGCCTAAATCTCTCACCTTTCACCATTCCTATCCCTGACTTCCACCCTGCTGAACTTATCATCCTAAACTGCCATCTTAACCCACATACGAAATTTGCCATTGTTGCCATCTATACCCCCCCCCAGGAAACAATATACCTATTCTAGACAACATCCTATCCTGGTTTAGCCATAATAGAGAATATGAAGGTCTCTCCAAACACTATGTTATTGAGTGACTTCAACTACCCAAGCATTGACTGGGAAAACTACTCAAGCCCAAACACCCTCACCCAATGATTCCTTGAATTTATAAACTCTAATGCAATGGAACAACTGGTCACCATGCCCACAAGAGGGAACAACATATTGGACCTGGTCATCACCAAAATGGGGACTCTATGTTCCACACCAGAGGTAAACCCCTCATTGGTAAGATCAGACCATAAACAAATTTCCCTGGGCATCCATACCCCGTTCCCACCCCCAGCCAAGGAAATAAATGTAAAGAATTTCTCAAAAGCCAACTTTGCACTTCTCAAGACTGAGGTGGAATCCTTCAAAGCCCCTGGGCCAGAGGATAATACAGCCCAATCTGCAGAATCCTTTACAAATGCATTCTATGAGCACCTGCAGGAATGCATGGATCGTGCTTTCCCAAATAAAACCAAGACTCACTCCTCCAAAAGCAGGAGACCGGTCTGGTGGACCTCGGCCATAAATAAGCTATACAACAGAAGGAGGAAGCTAATACATGACAGAGCAAAATCCGAAAAAGGGAAGGCATCTCTGATCAGTATTAGCAAGAAACTTTGATCCCTCATAAAATCATCAAAGGCCAGCTTCGAAAGAAAAATTGCCCTAGACACTAAAGATAATCACAAGGCCTTCTTTAGTTATGTCAGGAACATAGGCAGAAACTCCCAGATATGCTCTGAATTCTTGCATAATGGTACAAAATATACTGAACCTACAGACATAGCCAACATCCTGGCAGACAGATTCAGCGCAAACATCTCCCCCCCATGCCCCCAAAGGAGCAAATGCCTATCCCAACTGAATGTAACCTCCCTGACATCACAGATGCACAGGTGAAAGCTGCCCTCTCCAAAGCAAAAAACACAGCATCTATGGGACCGGACGGTGTCACAGGCTGGGTCTTACATTAGCTCCAAGAAGAACTGAACCCTCACATTAAGTCACTGGTCAAACTTAGCCTTACTATAGGATATGTACCCAAAGAATGGCGTACAGCTACAATGGTCCCACTCCACAAAGGTGGTGCCACAACGGACCCCAGAAACTATCGCCCCATAAGCCTGACTAGTCTGGTCTGTAAAGCTATGCAGCGTATTGTCATGGAACTCATAAACAAAGACATTGGGAGCCTCCAGACACTGGACCCTACCCAATTTGACTTTGTTAAGGGTGGATCTTGCCTCTTAAACCTAGTTGATTTCTTTGAAACAGTTACCAAAGCCATAATTGAGGGCAAGGTAGTCCACACAGCCTACCTTGACCTTGCAAAAGCCTTCGACACAATACCCCACTCGGGCATCATAAATAAGCTTACCAGCTTAAATATCAAACCCTGTATCACAAGATGGGTTACAAACTGGCTCAGAGATAGAACCCACATGGTTAGAATCGCAGGTGCCATGTCCGAATCCAAACCAGTTACAAGTGGCATCCCACAGGGCTCAGTTCTGTGACCTCTCTTGTTTGGTATATAGTTTTCTGAGGTCCAGGCTAATACGGGGGGATTATGGCTAATAAAGTTCGCAGATGACTGCAAATTGGGGGCCATAATCGAATCTCCAGCTGACACAAGCATCCTCCAAAAGGGTCTCACAGAGATGGATGCTTGGTGCCAGAGCCACGGCCTCAAGCTAAATGCTAAAAGTTGCATAGTCATCCCCTTTGAGAAAAACAAAGTGCCCACAAATTACCACATAGGTGGTAATCCATTAAGTACGGAAGAAGTAATTAGAGATATGGGGACCAACGTAGATAGTAATCTCTCCTTTGATAATCATGTTGCCAAAGTGGTTAGAAAGACCTTCTATATAGCCCACTTTATCATGAAAGGGTTTGTATCTAGATCAAGAGAGGTCATTGTGCCCCTCTACTCATCACTCATCAGGCCCATAATTGAATACAATGCCCCTTTTGGGATGTACCTTACCTGACACCTGCAGCAACTGGAGAGACCCCAAAAGTACCTCACCAAGAGGATCATGGGCTACAAACAGATGTCCTATGCAGCTCGACTAAAGAAACTCTATCTCTACTCAGTTGCTTACCGCCTACTCAGAGGCGATCTATGCCTGATGTACAAAGCCATGTCAAACCCAGAATTAATGGACATGCTCCACCTCAAAAAATCCAAGTCCCTTAGAGCTACACGCTCCAGGGACCAAAACCTCGGCACAAAAATAAATAGGACATGCTGGAGGGACAGATTCATTTTCCAGAGGCTCCCGTCACTCTGGAATAGAATCCCAATTCATGTTAGACATAGCCCCTTGCTGACCCTCTTCAAGAAAAATCTGGACGCGTGGATGGGAAATCACAAATTTACCCCTGGGATCTCTTCTGTGTCCCTGCTAGACAGTGGCAGAGTAAACTAATCTTAAAAGGGTACCTTCTGTGACCTACTTTACAGAGGCACAGTAGGCTAATCTAATAGGAAGGCGGCAGCCAAATACGCTCTGGCCAGGCTTATAAATGCCCTAGGGCAGATAGCCTAGTATCTATCTACCTATGAACCTATATACACTATGAAACCCTATTTCTAGGAGATGTCAATATTGACTGGCCCAAACTTACAACTGACTGCCCTCAACTCAGTATCAACCTGCATGGCTTCCATCAATTGATAACATCCCCCACCCACTTCTCTAGAAATGCATCCTCCAGCTCAACCATCGACTGGATTCTAACTAACCCCCCTTTCCTCTACCAAAATCCCACTACCTTACCTGACTCTAAGTGACCATCTCCCCACATACATCCTAAGGCACTCACACAAGGCCCATCACTACAGAGATTGTCATAAGCTATCTAACTTTACTATCTCCCTATTCAACTCCATACTGTCTACTTTGAATGGTCCAGTCTTAGACTACTCCCACTCAATGACGCAGTCAACAAATTCAATAACATTTTGCTAAACACCCTTAATTCCCTTGCTCCCTCCAGGAAAATTAGAATCAAATCAAATTATGTTCCTTGGCTCTCTAAAGATACTAGAACCCTAATGCATAAAAGAGGCAGCACCTGGAAAGCCTGGCATAAAACAAAGGAACCTCCCTTATTAAAAAATATAAAGAACTGCGGAATCTAGTCAAGAAACTAACTAAGGACAAAAAGTCCTACTATAACTCTGCTCAACTAGACAACACAACCAACCCCCATAAATTCTGGGCTACCCTCAACAATATCCTATCTCCTGGTCATCCTTCAAATCCCTATCCTTACCCATACAAATCACCACAGGAAACCGCTACTCTCCTTAACAAGCACTTTATCGAAATGGTCCAAAACCTCACTCACTCCAACTCAAACACAACTACTTCACCAGACCCACCTGACCCTCTTAACAAAAATCTATTCTCCTTTCAACCTGTCTCCACCTCTGACATTAAATCACTTATTTTGAAACTTAAACCCTGCTACCCCTCCTCAGATAATCTCCCCCCATCTTTCCTCAAACTTGCTGCTTACTCTATAGCCTATCCTGTATCTAAGCTACAGTTCCATCTATTTGGAAATCTTTCTTCACTATCCCCCTCCATAAAGGTGGTAATTCTACTGACATATCTATCATTCTATTGCCATCCTATCACCCCTCTCTAAGATACTAGAAAAATGTATTCACTCACATCTTCTCAAATACCTACTCCAGCAAAACCTTCTCACTCCCACACAACATGGTTTTCACCCTAACCATAGTACATCTACTGCCCTCCTATCTTTCACACAGACCATAGCAGAGGCTTGTGACAACAATCTACACATATTTTGTCTCTTCCTTGACCTTTCCAAAGCCTTTGACACCATCTCTTACTCCATCCTCCTAACCAAGCTTGCAAACCTTTATCTAACTGCTACCTCCCTTACCTGGTTCTCCAGCTATCTATCTTGTAGACAACAATCTGCCAGATGGCTATCCACCTACTCTCTCTATATTTCAATCCCTACTGAAGTCCCTCAGGTCTCCATCTTGGGTCCCCTACTATTTAATGTTTTCACAAATGAGTTCTACACATCTTGCAGAAAATCTTCCCTCATCCAATATGTGGATGACTCAGCACTCATCTCCATCTCAAACAATATCTCAGAACTGCATTGCCTCACTCAACACTCCTTTCTTACCACCAAAATTTTGTTGTCAGCTAATCCTCAACCAAAAAATACTAATCTCTTGCTATTTCTCCCTCGCTCTCTTTCCCATCATAAATCCAATTTTACTATCACTTTATCTAAGAACACATTCATTCAGCCTGAACCTCAAACTAAACTCTTAGGTGCCATAATAGACAATGATCTCAAATTTAACCTACACCTACTCCAATGTATTAAAAAAAAAAAAACAGAAACTAGGATTGCTGTATCATAATAAAAAATTCTAACTCCAAATGTTAGACTCTCCCGAGCTCAGGCGTTCCTCCTACCCTCACTTCTTTATGCTGCCTCAGTACTAACCTATATTCAGGACACTACCTTGACTAAACTCCAACAAACATATCCTAAAATTGCTAGATTCAGTACCAACTCTCACTACACCTCACATTATTGCTTAGCCCTAAACTCCCTGCAATGGCTTGAATTCCCACAGCTACTGTTAATATCACAATTCCAAATTGTAAACTCTATATTATATAGGCCATATTACTGTTCAGCTCTCTCTACCCTTGTATCCACCTACTCCCCATCTTGGTCCCTGCACACTTCAAACAAGCAACTACTAGCAGTCTATCCACCAAAGCAAAATGTGGGAAAATTACTATACAAATGTTCAGTTGCCCAGTCCGGAAACAAACTTCCCTTAGACCTACGTGCCATTATACACCCATCTCACTTTAAAAAGGAACTTAAATATCATCTGCTCAACTCCAGAACTTGCCCCTGCCATAACCTCACCTAACCCCCACTTTCAGAGTACATAACTCCCACCCATTCTACCTAGACTGCAAAAAACAGCCTACCAAATCTCTCAAAGTATAAAACTAATACACTTCCTAAGCACATGGTATTCTTCATTAAAGATTATTACATATACAATGCATTATGCTTGTATACTATCCTACTCTTATTCCTTTCTCTGCTCATCCTATTGTATATTTATCTTATCCCACTTTTTGCTTTATCTTTAGATATGGCTAGCAGATTTCTAGATGTAACTGGACCTTGTTTTACCATTACTACACAACGCTCTCATATTGTAGACTAAACGGGATTTTTTTTTCTGCAAAATGTTAAATGAATATAACTAACTGAAACTTGTTTTTCTCTGTAAAAGATACACTGAATGTAACTAAATGTATCTTGTATTCTTTGTTAACATGTATATTAAATATAACTGGAGCTTTACTTCTTGGGTCTCCACTTAAAATGGGTTTCTGACCCAGCTGGACTAACCCGGTTAACAAATGTCAATAAATAATAAATAAGAATAATCCTTTTGTCTTCTGCATAGTTTTCATCTTGCACATAGTTCAGTTTATAATATTGTTTAGGAAATAACCAATGAAATGAATCTCAACTTAACTTGGTTCTCTGGTCATGCAGGTACATCCTTTGCTTAAAGTAGTGCTTGTAGGTTTTGTAGCGCTAAGGTGTTATATGAGTTATGTAGAGATTAAATTAATTTGAACTTGAGTTTCCTCCCACATCCCAAAGACACGCTGTAGGTGGATTGGGCACTCTAAAATTGGCCCTAGGTATGAGTGTGTGCATGTGTGTGCCTTCTGTGGAAGGTTGGGCACTGTAAAACTCTACTGTCAATCATGAGCGGACAGGTGATCCACTGTGGCAACCCCTAACCGGGAAAAGCTGAAAGAAGAAGAAGAAGAAGAACTTGATTTAGTACTGTAGATGGCCATCCAATTTGCTCATGTTAATTCTTACAGGTTCAGGTTTTGTAGAGATAAGGTATTATATTAGTTTTGTAGAGATAAGATAATATTTGAACAGTCATTATTTAAACTCAGTCTAGTTCTTTCTCTCTGAACTACTCTTCCACCCTGCCTTTCCCTGCTCTCACGTCTACCATACTTACCTGCTTTTCTGATTGTTTCTTGGGATCTTCTCCATGGGTGCTGCCCCACTCATTTACCCTTGCTATACTTGGGCTAACTTCGCTCCGCTGCCCTACCCCCATTCCCACCCATCCCCAAATCAATTGCATTTATATTATACTATCTCCCCCCTTACTTGCAGCCCAGCCATTCACAATCTACTTCCTGCCTGTAAATGAAACCCATCCCCTCTCCAGCCAAATCTGTAAAAACCACACCCTTCAACCCTAGCTAACAACACCTACTCCATAATCTTACCGTGGTAGCTACACTTTAATCTATAACTTAGCTACACACCCAAAAAAAATGCAACACCTTCTCTTTACCACTACTATTCTCCTATTCCTCTCTACTATTACCTCTTATCATTCCTACTGTTCCCACCCTCAGACCCATTCCCCAGCCTCCTGTGCCTATGAAAATATACATACAAACTCCTGCATCACTATTTCAATATCTCTCTTTAACTTCTCTCCCTTCTGTCTCCACACACTAACTATATTTCGTACCCCTTCATACTCCCCCAAATACAAAACTAAATTCTACAACCTCCTATTACCGTATCCTTCACTCACACATCTCATGAATAACCTACTATGCTCTGGGGAAACCTATTATGGTCTGGTGACATCCACCCAAAAACAGGCCCCTCTCCCCTCTATCTCACATCACTACATTTTCCCTATACCTCCTCATCAACTCACTCTCACAACCTAACCCATCTTCATAGCACAAATGCACCCTTACTGAAACAACTATTTACTCCATTAATATACAAACTCTAACTAACAAAATTACTGAACTTCACTCTTGGATAGCCCAAACTAATCCACACATTTTTCTTTATCTGAAACATGGCTCAAACCTCATATCAGTAATAAAGAAATATTCACACCTGGCTATAACATATATCACTTAGACAGAAGCCCAAAGAAGGGAGGTGGAGTAGCCATCCTCTAAAAGGATGGCCTAAATCTCTCACCTGTCACCATCCCTAATCCTGCCTTCCACCCTGCTGAACATATCATCCTAAACTGCCATCTTAACCTACATCAGAAATTTGCCATCGCTGCCATCTACTCCCCCCAGGAAACAATATACCCATTCTAGAAAACATCCCATCCTGGTTTAGCCATAATATACACTATGAAACCCTAATTCTAGGAGATGTCAATATTGACTGGTTCAAACTTACAACTGACTCTCCTCCACTCAATATCAACCTGCATGGCTTCCATCAATTGGTAACATTCCCCACCCACTTCTCTAGAAATTTATCCTCCAGCTCAACCATCGACTGGATTCTAACTAACTCCCCTTTCCTCTACCAAAACCCTACTACTTTACCTGACTCTCTAAGTGACCATCTCCCTACATACATCCTAAGGCACTCACACAAGTCCCATCACTACAGAGATCATCGTAAGCTATCTAACTTTAATATCTCCCTATTCAACTCCATACTGTCTAGCTTTGAATGGTCCAACCTTAGACTACTCCCACTCAATGACGCAGTCAACAAATTCAACAATATTTTCCTAAACACCCTTAACTCCCTTTCTCCCTCCAGGAAAATTAGAATCAAATCAAATTATGCTCCCTGGCTCTCTAAAGATACGAGATCCCTAATGCATAAAAGAGACAGTACCTGGAAAGCCTGGCATGAAACAAAGGAACCTCTCCTATTACAAAAATATAGAGAACTGCAGAATCTAATTAAAAAACTAACTAAGGACAAAAAGTCCTACTATAACTCTGCTCAACTAGACAACAAAACCAACCCCCGTAAATTCTGGACTACCTTCAACAATATCCTCTCTCCTGGTTGCTCTTCAAATCCCTCTCCTTACCCAAATAAATCACCACAGGAAACCGCTACTCTCCTTAACAAGCACTTTATTGAAATGGTCCAAAACCTCACTCACTCCAACTCAAACACAACTACTTCACCAGTCCCACCTTAAAGTTAGGCTTAAAATGGCTTGAAAGGGCAGTTAGCTTAGTACTAATCTATGAACCTATAATATAAACTTTTTTTTTCAAGCCTAAGGAATGTTTAAGCATAGCTAAGCGGGTGTGTGCATTATGGCTGTCCGCTTAGCATAGCTTAAACATCCCCTAGGCGATAAATGCAAGTATACAGATGACATTTCCAAGTTGAGATAGTGTGGTGGTTAGAGTCTTGGCTTTACGTGCAGAAGTAAAGGGTTCAAACACCATAAAAGACCACTTTTTCTATGGTAAAATAGTGTTAAAATTATATTTGTAAACTTAAATTATGTAGCAACTGTTTTTTGTCAACCAAGGTAGTTTATCAGGTCCAAAAGTGAGATGTCAGTCTAGAAAAGATGTGAAACCCCCATATAAACACAAGTGCCCCATACAGTATAGTCACACAAGAATATCATTTAATGAAAGCACATAGGGGGATGTCATGGAAGGTAAACATAAAATTATAATATGTCAGTAATTAGGAATCACTCTCACAAAACTGATACTTTATAAAATGAAATGTGAACAATGCTAAGTAGTACTGAGCTATGCTAACCTGGTGTAAGCATTTTTTGAATTTAAATGCTAAAATATAATTAGCCAGCTAAGCGGATTTGCACATTGGTAAGCAGTGCTCAACATCTGTCCCATTAAGCACTGCCAACCTTAGCTAAGCAGATTTGCCCATCGCTTAGCTTAGCTCAACATATTCAACATGGTCCAATGACAGCAAGGCATGGGAATTTAACTCTATTTAAACCTTGCAGGTGGGAATACAGCCATAACCAGTTGTAGCTCATCCTTGCAGGCACTATGGCTGGTGTAGGAGAGGGTTCATGCTTTCAGACGCAACTCTGGGGCATTCAGGAGTTCAGGGTTATGGATGGACTCTTAGTGAAAGACCATGAGGGCAGACTGCTGCAGGGCCAGTACCAGGGTTTCCAATACAAAGTAGAGGCCTTCGACCATCTCACACATGATCTCACCAGTGCTATTGGCATCCCTTGAACTGGTGAGCATGTCTGGCACCATTTTGCTGACTTCAAGCATAGGAAGAGAGAGCTCTTGGACCAGTGGACCCATGACGCATGGGCACAGAATGTCCTAGAAGTGTGTAAGTATCAGTATCAATTAGTGTGCACCAAAGTCCAGCCTGTGTATGTGATTGATAGGTATGCATAAATGTTTCTTTATCTCCTGTACAGCTGCAGATGTGAGGGCTGCGAATGCAGACACCCATGCCAGGAGGTTGCTAAGGCTGCTCCAGGAGGCCAGTGAGTACAATTCTAGCTTGCAGTATTCAGGGCAAATAAATAGAAAGGAGTAGAATGTCAACTGCCAGTAGGTTAAAATGTGTACTGTGCATAATGAATACATGAGATGTTAGCAGAGTAATACTGATGTACAGGATATCTATCAATAAAAGTGCCAGTACACTTCAATAAAACTAAAAACCCCAGACTGTTGCGTTTACTTTGGTATGTGGTGGTATGAATCTAAATGTGTACATGTTACGCACAGCAACTATGGCTCTAACAGCATGAATTAATTGAGGCTCATCTGACAAAGACTGTGGAGCTGTAAAACAGGAGATCAACTATAAGAAGTGTTCCATGCACCAAGATCTGATCCCTGAATAGTAATCTGTAAACTAGTATACTGTATCCCCTACAGCAGTGTTTAGTGTTAACTGTTGCTTTCCAGATTGTTATATGTCAAAGTATTAATACACAGTATAAGAACTATCTGCCATGCATGAATGTCAGAATTACAAGTTCAGATTGTCCAACCAAGACAGTATTAGGCAGGAAACAGTCAAACAGCTGACAACAGCTCTTCAAAACTCATTGTGTTGAAACAAACTCATGTTGTACCTTTATTGCACAAACAGGCACTGTTCGAATCCTGGGAGTGGTAGTTTGATTTTTTTTTTTTTTTAGGTGCAGGTTGTAGTAACTAAACTGCCTGCCCTTGCCAGCCATTTTTTAGCCAATTATCCTTGTGAGACTCAACCCTGCCTTGTGTGTGTGTGTTCAAACACCAAACACCTTAACACACCACCCCCCTCCAATGCATAATTTCACCCAAGTGTATGTAAATATGTGTAGAAAAAGTCAGCTAGTTTTAACAGAAATTTCCTCCACAGGTCTGTCAAGTAAGGAAATATTTCTATTAGCTGTAAGAAGGCTGTACTAATACACTGTGTACAGCACTTCCACTTTCAAAGCCCAAGGCTGCAAATGACAGCAAGATAAGTACATACACCAAGTGGTTTCCCCTGATAAATGTCCCTCAAGTGTCACGGCCAGTGATCACCACTGCCAATAGCCAGGGTGAAAGATATAATTCCAGGCAGAGTATGGCAGTAGCACACACACACACATACACACACACACACACACACACACACACACACACACACACACACACACACACACACACACACACACACACACACACACACACACCATGAGTGCAGTGCACCCTTGTCAGTGTCACATATGTAACCTTGAATATGTGAATATGTGTAGAAGCAGTCAGGTAGTGTTAACAGAAATTTCCCGCCAGATTGAGGGCCACCTGGTGCATCTTAAGGATCAGCCTGTGCCCCTTGTCCAGCCCCCAGCACAACCACCTTTGGGGCCATGAAGGTGCAGTGCTGACTGCCCATTAGTGGGGACCTCAGTCCCACTGTATCCATTTGGGGGATCATGGGTGTCTGATTCCCAACCACCCTCCCTGTCCAAGGTGTTTGCCACCCACGTGTCATATACAGCCCCTGTCTGCTGTCTTGTCTGTCTTCCTAAGCAACATCCCTCCCCAAATATATCTACTATCCTTCCCCAACATCCCACTCTCACCTTCATCTGTTAATTACGCCCCAAACATAGCTGTCTATTTCACACATGTATCCACTGGACACGTAATCTAGTCCAATTGGCTTGACAACGCATTACTGTTGTCCTCTCCCCTCTGTCAGTGGGTTGAGTGTCCAAATTCACCTCCAAATTCTGTAGAAATTCACAGCTGTTGCTATAGAAGAAAAGGACAGCTATGGACCTTTCCTACACTCGTCCTACACATCCCGATCTACCTTTCATACTGTACTTTCTTCTGCATGCCTCTTTCACCCCTTTTTCTTTTCATTTAAAGAAATTAGTGCAGGGGTAAGTGGAAATAAACGTCAGTAAGTGAAGCTAAAATGGATTATCAGTGTGTTGGCATTGCTTACTATTGTGCAAACCTGCACAAACCTGCTTACAACTGCTTAAAATTGCCTTAATCACTCTGTATCCATCAGACCTTGTTCTGCCCAGAAACAAAAATCAGCCTTCACAAGTCTGAAACCCAAGATGCTGCGATCTACAATCACAGCATCATACCACAACAACATCTGAACTGTGCAAATCTATAATGCATTAAGAAACATATCATTCATTCTGGTCATTTAACAATAATGAAAAAAAGCTTCAGTCCCAAGTCTCATATCTTCAACACTATACACTGTCAGAGAAATGTACCACTACACCATCTGAGTTGTAAGAATGAATCCTGTTTTTTTTCAAAACATATGCAATAGAGGCGTACAACATTAGAGAGAAAGCTCTGTAGAATCATTCATGTGCTTTGATAAATATATATATATATATATATATATATATATATATATATATATATATATATATATATATATATATATATATATGGGAGCCGTTCAGTTGTTTGAACTTTCAAATGTTCGAAACTCATATGGCCGACACCATATGAGCGAACGTTTGAAAGGCTGACAAATGATAGTGGAGATCCCGCTACAATGTGGGACTGGGATATTCCCTGTTCCTGCACTGCAGTGCGATCTTGGAGTGAGAATATTTCAGTAGCAGGGGGTGTGGGGGGTGTAGGGGGGCTTGCCCCCCTGTAACGCAGTTTTACTATGTTTACAGGTAGGTAAATGGTGCTATTTCAGGAAGTCGGTACTTCGGAATGTCGATCATATGGTGTCGGCCATATGAAAGTCGGCATTCTGAATGGTCGACATTCTGAAGTAGACCTATATATATATATATATATATATATATATATATATATATATATATATATATATATATATATATATATCTGTTGAAACATGAAATAGTGGATAAATAATATATATATATATATATATATATATATATATATATATATATATATATATATATATATATATATATATATATATATATATATATATATATATATATATATATATATATATATATATATATATATATAAAGGAAGTGAAATATATGTATGTATATATAAATATATATATATATATATATATATATATATATATATATATATATATAATTAATTTATCTATATATATAGCTATATATATATATATATATATAGATATATATATATATATATATATATCAAGAAAATCAAACCAAGACTCGGGATTACAACTAAAAGCGGTAAGCGCTTTCGCTAGATAGCTTCCTCAGACCATCAAGAACAAACACACCTTTCCTTTCCTTATATACTACCTTCAAATATTTCAAAACGTGTCATTACCAATCAGAACACTTCTTACATGGTCATGTGTCTAATTTAAATATTTATACAAAAATGCAAAAATAAAAGCAAAGGTAAAAATGCAGAAGTAAAATGATAAAAGCACAGCAACAACTTGCTCAATATAAAATGTATAAAAGTTATACAGCATAAATATAATGCATGCGACCATAGTCACAACAATGTACCACTACACCATTTGAGCTGTAAGGATTGTTAATGTTTTTTTCAAACATATCGTGCAATAGAGTCATTCAACAGTAGGGAAAATATTCTGTAGAATCAGTCAGGTTTTGTATTTATACATATACACATGTATATATGCATGGAGATGCATATATATGGAGAAATATATACATAATATAAATGGAGATATACATATAATATATATATATATATATATATATATATATATATATATATATATATATATATATATATATACCTCATAACCATGCCTCTCAACCTGTTAGTGCAAGAAATCTGTCCAAAGGCTGTACAAATAGGGGTTAATGGGCACATACTAGGGACATATTTTAAATAATGCTCTTATAAATGTTGAATGTTGCCAGAGTAAGAGGGTTTGTTTCAGCATACATGTTCAGAAGGATGTGAGTTCTGAAACTGAAATGTATGTCATTATTTACTGTCATAAATCTGCAGATCATCACAGTGATTTACCAGGGATATAATAATAATGAATTTGTGGAACAGACCAGAAATATGAGGAATAAACCTGGACATATGGCAACTATCCAGACAGTCAAGAGGTAGGCTCAAAACCCCTTAGTGCAATGAATCTGGACCAACTCTGACAAAGTGGGGGGGGGAGAAAGGCATGTAAATAGGGACATATCTGAAATACTGGAGCAGATAAGCTGACACAGTTGCTGCAGTAACACCCTCATGTCTGTCATAACATATATTGACTGAAATAACACAAGTCCAACACTCAATTACCTCTCACTAGTTAGTGACTGAAATCCTCCCAAAATCCCACTGATGTGTCAGAAATACAAAACACTTATGGGGGCCAGGCAACAACACATCCTACAAATATCTGGACATAACATCACATAACGGAAACTACACTCAGCTGCTAAGCATGTCACCAAGCACTGCCCAAACTACAGTAAGACTGACTCAACACTAGCCCAAATCTGCTAGGGGGAGATTACACATGTATTGGCAAATATAGCAGGCACTACAAGGATGTAAAAGCAGTGAAAAACAGACACCTGTGTGAAAGTGCATACCCACAACCAATTCCACCACAGTCACAGTGACATATGGGTAAGCCAAAGGAACAGTACAGTATAAGGACTGTGTGAACAAAATAATTTCAACATGTTTACCACTCACACACTACCCCTACATATACTGGCCCAATTCACAGTGTAGTATGATGCCTGACCGTAATATGGGACATGTCTTAGTCTGTCCCTACAAACATATGCAGCCAATAGAACATCAAAAACAGGAACAGCATGCACAGCCAGATAGAAAAGGAGCCACAACACATACATCCACCCCCCCCTCCTTACACAGGCCAAATAACATTGACACACTACACTGCTATACAATCCTGACAGTCTGTCAACAATTTCCAGAAATACAAAGAACTCTCAACTGTACATAGTCTCACAGAATATCCAGGCTTTCCCCTCATATGTAAGGCCTCTTCCACATAACATGTCTGCCAGTTTGATACATCACTGGGATGATATCAGGAATGTAGGATCTATATAATCACATACTATACCTACCAATCTCTTACTGCATGACATCTGGACAAAGCCTGACATAATTGTGGTACAGAGGGCCAAAAACGGGCATATTTGAAATATTGCTGTTATAAACTGAGAAAGTTGCTTGTGTAACAGGGTTAGTTGTAACATATCTTTTCTGAGGGATATGAGGCCAGAAACACAAATGGATTTTAGCAGTTACTGACTGCAATCCTCCAAGTATACTACTAATTTTCCAAAGAAAAAAACATGTCTAAAGAACACATCAGACATAGGAGTCCAAACTCTGGGCTATTCTGTGGATAGCCCTACAGTTGAGTTATGTCAAACACATAACACTGTCAGAGTTAAAATCACTCAGAAACTCCATGACCACACAAACCCTTATAGACTAGCATTAATCCAAATGTATAACAGCAATACTTACATTCTGTCCCTATGTCTGGAACATTCTCCCCCATTTTGTTGTCCCATGTCCACAATTTTGGTTGATAAGAGGTATTTCCAAAAACCCTCTGTGATGCTGTTGTTCACACACCTCTATGAAGTCCCCCTTACTGGCAAGAAAAAGGGACAATGCTCTCACATGAAGTATTCATTTATAGGAGTATGTTGCCATGCCATTGGCTATATGGATAATAACACAGATGTTATCCATACAACTAGCAAGTGGGGGTCACCAGTTTGTCGACAGGCCATCAGCTGCTCATGAGCAGTACCTACAATAGACAAGCGGCTGCCTATGCAAAGCAGATGTACATCCCACATCCATGAGAGAGAGAGAGAGAGAGAGAGAGAGAAAGAGAGAGAGAGAAACACTGAGAAAAAAACCCAAAAAACAGCAGAATATAACCACCGGCACTTGTCAAACAAGTAACCATGTAATGGACTGCAGATGGGGATATGTAAGAATGGGAAATATGACGTTTAACATATATGTCTCAACAAGACTTTCTGTACTGATATATTGCTGATCAGAACCAATGACTTTAGCATCTGGGTCTGTCTGCAGTGACATAGATCATAAGTCAGGCCCCTGAGTCACCCCAGGAAAGGATGGCTCACGTATGACTACTACTGGAGTGTGTGTTGAACAATACTGATGGTGACAATGCTAGGCCAGCTACTTGGATTTCATACATATCCATATCTTACTTGTGAATACAACTATTATATACTTGTTTGCCTCAGAAATGTGAGAGACCTACAAGTGGTATTTGCACAGTGAAGTACTGTTGCAGATGTGTGTGTTGAACTGCATGTGATATACTGATTTCATACCATGTAACTGTCCAGTGTTATGCACACTGACCATATGTGTGCCTCATATTTATAGTCATTTACTCATAGAGTTGTGTTATGTCTGGCAAATCCTTGGCAAATCTGTGAAACTGACATTACAACTTCTCATTCTTTTTCCTCTAGTTGTTCCCGTTAGGGGTCACCACAGTGGATCATCTGTTGCCATTTCTGCCTGTCCTCTGCATCTTTCTCTGTCACACCAACTACCTGCATGTCCTCTCTCACCACTTCCAGAACCTTATCTGAAGCTTTCTCTTTTCCTCTTACCTGGCAGCTAAATCCTTACCAATTTTTTCCCAATATACTCAGCATCCCTCCTCAGCACATGTCCAAACTGATGTAATCTTGCCTCTCTGGTTTTGTCTCAAAACCGTCCAACATGGGCTGACACTTTCATATACACATTGCTAATCCTGAGAGCCCTCATCACAAGCAGTGCAAATCCTAACATCTGTAACTCTGCCATATCCAGCTTTGACTCCTGCCTTTTTGTCAGTGCCACTGTCTCCAACCCATATGACAAAGCCGGTCTTACTACTCTCTTGTTGACTTTCCCTTTCACTTTTACTGGTACTCATATGTCACAAATCACTTCTAACACTTTTCTTCACCCTCCATCCTGTCTGTACTCTCTTCTTCACCTGTCCTTCACAGTCATCATTACTCTGAAATGTTGATCCCAATAATTTCAACACATCCACCTTTGCCAACTCTACTCCCTGCATCCTCAACATTCCGCTATCCTCCCTCTCATTCACATACAGATATTCTGTCATATTCCTGCTGACCTTCATTCCTCTCCTCTCTAGAGCATATCCCCACCTCTACAGGTTTTCCTCATCTGTTCCATACTCTCAATAAAGTTCACAATGTCATCTTCAAACATCATAGTCAACAGGGACTCCTCTATGATCTTGTCTGTCAACTTGTCCATCACCAATGCAAATAAGAAAGGGCTCAGAGCTGATCCTTGATATCATCCCACCTCCACCTTAAATGCATCTGTCACTCCCACCGCAGATCTCATTGCTGTTATACTACCCTTGTTCATGACCTGTACCATTTTTACATACATCTCTGCCACTCATGACTTCCTCATACAATATCACAACTCTTCTCTAGGCACCCTGTCATATGCTTTCTCTAAGTCCAAAAAGACACAAAAAGCTCTTGACCTCCTCTGCACTTCTCCATCAACACACTCAGAACAAACATCGCATCTGTAGTGCTCTTTCCTGGCATGACACCATACTGTTGACCACTACTCATCACCTCCCTCCTTAACCTAGATACACTACTCTTTCCCATAACATCATGCTGTGACTGATTAATGTTATCCCTCTGTAGTTACTACAGCTCTGCACATCAACCCTATTCTTAAAACAGTACCCAAGCACTTTCTCTCCACTCCGCATGCAACTTCTCACTTTCCAAGATATCATTATTCAATCTGGTTAAAAACACCACTGCCATTTCCCCTAAACACCTTCAGGCTTCCACAGGTATGTCATGTGGACCAACAGGCTTTCCAGTACTCATCCTCTTCATAGCTATCCTTACTTCCTCCTTGGTAAGCCGTTGCACTTATTGATTCACCATGCCCACATTATCTAACCTTCTGTCTCTCATTCTCTTCATTCATCAGCCTCTCAAAGTACGCTGTCCATCTGCTCAACACACTCCACTCACTTGTGAGTACATGTCCCTCATTATTCTTTATCACCCTTATCTGCTGCATATACTTCCTAGCTCAGTCCCTCTGTCTAGCCAATTGGTACAGGTTCTTTCATCCTTCTTTAGTGTCCAACCTGTCATACAGCTCTTCATATGCCTCATCCTTAGCCTTTGCCAACTCTCTCTTTGCCATGCACCTCATCTCCATATACTCTTTTCTACTTTCCTCATCTCTTTGACAGTCCCACTCTTTCTTCCGCAACCTCTTTCTCTGTTTACTGTCCTGTATGTCCTCAGTCCTCCACCAGGTCTCCTTGTACTCCTTCCTCCATTCACATGTCACACCAAGCACCTTTCTAGCCGTCTCCCTTACTAGCTCTGCTGTACTTACGCAGATATATGATAAATCATCACTGTCACCCAGTGCCTGTCTTAACTCTTCCCTGAACTCCACCTCACAATCATCCTTTTCCAGTTCCCACCATTAGATCCTTGGTGCTGCCGTCACACTCCTCTTCTTCTTGATCACCAACGTCATCCTACAGACCAACATTCTATGCTGCCTAAATACACTTTCCACTGTCACCACTTTACAGTCTCCTTCAAACTGGCCCTCCTACATTGGATATATTCCACCTATGTGCATCTTCCTCCACTCTTGTATGTCACTCCATGCTCCTCCCTTGTGTAATAGTACTTATTCATCACAGCCATGTCCATCCTTTTTGCAAAATCCACTACCATCTCACCGTCTGCATTTCTTTGCTTAACACATACATACCCATCACTTCATCATCCCCTCTGTTCCCTTTACCAACATGCCCATTGAAATCTGTTGCAATAACCACTCTGTCACCCTTGGGTACAGTCATCACCACGTCACCCAACCAACTTCACATTTCTCTTTTTCATCCATCGCACAACCAACTTGCAGAACATATGCACTAATAACAGTCATCATTACACCATCAGTTTCCAGCTTCATAAACATCACTCTGTCAGATACTCATCTCATCCTCCAAAAACACTCTTGGCATACTGTTCCTTCATGAAAACCCCTAACCCCTATCTCCTCCCATCCACACTATGATAACACAATTGTAACCTGCCTCCCATATATCTAGCTGTACTCCCCTTCCATCTGGTCTCTTGCACACACAATATATCAACCTTCCCCTGGTCACCATATCAGCTAGCTCCTATACCAGTCATACTGACAACATTAAAAGTTCTTACTCTCACTACCACACTCCTAGCCTTTCTCATCTCTTCCTGCCATATGTGTGTTGTACATCCTCCAAGGGTATGCCTGACAATGCAAAGGCTACTGTGCTATCGAATGACTCAAGTGTGTTATAGCAATATTAAGACAGTGTCACTAATTTTGTCCCATTGCCCCCATGTATGTGTGGTGTCCTACAGATGTCCTGCTCTAACAGGTTGAGGGGGATGACTTGCAAGGAAGAGTGTGAATACAGTGTGCCATACTGACATAGAATATAAATATATATCAGGTATTCCCTGTGCACATGTCAATATGAGTAAGTGTATCTGGCCACCTCATTACAACAGACACGGGATGCAAAATGTAAGTTAATTAAGCTGTACATGTTGTACACGTCTGTAATCTTAGTTACTGTGCATCCAACAGAGTGACATTTCTACAGCTACTGGTTGTTGCATTGCCCTGACACAGCCATGGGTACTACAATAAGCATGATTATCAATTTGATATTGGAGAGGTGTCCAAATGTGTTATGACTTTGTGTCCATGTGTACTACAAACAGCTATATGAACACCTACATAGCTGTATGGACTCAGCAATACCTTACTTGTAAAACCTGCCTCCACCAAAGTCCAAAGTAAAGTAATCCCCTTTGCTGGATGGCAGCAATACACAAACCAAAGACTTGATTCCTATATTGGCTGTACAGGGCAAAGTAGGAGCAGGCACTGACCTGGCATCAAGTCAGCCATTGTCTGAACAAGCATATAAGGTCACAAGTGGATTACTGTAAGGCTAACTATTACAAATTGGACACATTCACCAAGGCAAATCACAAGGCCATCTTCCCATATGTTTGCAATCTCAGAGGCAACAAACCAACCCAGCCTGTAATGGCGGTCAATCAGACCACATACACACACAACATAGCTATAGCCAACATGCTGCAGATAGGGTTAGGGCAAAAATCATGCCCCTGGCTCAGCATCACTATAGGTGAATATGCACAGCATTCACACCCCTTTCCTCATCACTAGTGAGCAGGTACATATTGCCTACTGAAAGGCAACAAACATAAGTATCCATGGGACATGATAACATCCCTGTCTGCATCCTACATGAACTCAGCCATGTGCTCCCAGCTCCATTACATTGTAGTCACATCAAGCCTCAGCACCATCCACACCCCATCCGCATGGAAGATGGCCAGTGTCATCCAGCTTCACAGACCTGAATGAGGAATAGAGGATTATGCAATTAACTGGCCCTCACTGGGGGGAATTTGACACATCAGGACCAGGAGTGCAATGCAAACTGATACTGTGCTGATAGAGTACAGGGTTATGGTGTGGTTGTGAGTGGTGGCTACTGGTATTCAATGTACATGTGCAAGTTCTGTACAAACTGTTGACAAATGTATGAGGTCCTGTAATGTGTTTCCCTGTTTATGTCTTCTAGGTGCAATGCTGCATCTGAGAAGGACAACATTTTCAGCACTTAGAGTACCATTATCATCGAAGCCATACTACAGCACCATGCAATAATGTCTGGCTGGAGCCAGCAACATCTGTGGGAGAAGACTGCCCTGTTAGACGACCTTGTACACAGGGTAAATGATGTTGGCCTGTACGCACCTACATACGAGCAGGTCTGGCATTGTGCAACCAACCTCATACGCCATGCCCTGCAAACTGCTGCTGCCATGGCCAGGGACCAAACAGCATAGGTGGGGGCCCAGCCATGCAGCCCCCACTGATACTCAACAAGGAGCTCCTCACCAACCTTGGGGCATGCATCCCAGTGCAACATCAGCATACAGACCCCCACATGCTGGAGGTGGGTGGCACCCAGACAATGGACGAGGAGTGTGCAGGCAACGCCTCAGTGGAGATTACTAGACTAGTGTAGCAGACATTCTTGTATCTGTAGAGTATCTACGTGCATGTGTCAGGTCAGATTGCAGTTATGGATGTGGTTTTCTAATGCACAGAAGTACACATCTATGGTGAAGAAGAGCAAATTGAGTAGTATTGGGGGTTGTACTGTAAATGTGCAGACATGCTGCATCCATCCTGTACCAAGGCCACATGTGAGTCTGCTGACAATACCTCTCTCCCACAACTACCTAGATCCCTCTGGTTTTCATGTGGAACAGCAGCCTGAAGTTGGTGAGTATGGAATTGTTCTGTTGTGGTTTGACAATACCCCAGGCATGTAAAGTGCATGCAATTTACCATGCACACAACTGTCAGTCATAGACGTATTGCTTTATCTGCATGTTCACTTGTGGTGGGGTTAACTGCATTGCATCACAGTGGTCAACACAGGGGCCTATCTGAAGAGAATGTAACACAACCTGTCAGTGCAAGTCGTCTGGACAGAGACCAGCAAAATGGGGGGACAAATGGCCTAAGGTAGGGCATTGTGTGAAACATTACTCTTATACAGTGTATATAGACAGTGTACACACCCCTGTTATGATGCCAGGTGTTTGTGATATATACAAATTGAGACCACAATATGTCAGTGCACACCTTTTCCAACCTTTAATGTGACCCATAACATGAACAATTCACTTGTAAAACTAAGCAATCTGTTGGGCACCAAATATGAAGTATACAAACCTTAAAATAAGCTGGATGCATACTTGTGCATACCCTTCAGATAATATTTTATTGCAGCAGCTTATGATTTACTAACAGCATTCACTCTGCTTGGGTATACACCTGCCATTGAGTAAAGGCACTCTGAGTAACACCAAACAAGAGTCTGCTGTCCAAGTTTGATATTCATGACATTTGCTCAGTTGCCTGCAACAGCAACAGCGATGGCTTGCAGACACCTTACAAAGCAGCAAAGGGATTTCATATTTGGAAGGTATCACTCAGGAGTAGGGTACAACAACATTATCACAGCATTGCATGCACCATGGAACACAGTGGAGGCAGTCATCAAAAGGTGGATTGAATATGGGACAACAGTGCTGTTGAAAAGAACCTGGCGTCCCTCCAAAACTGATGAAAATACATTTCCAAACCTGGTCAGGGAGACTGCCAGGAGACATACAGCAACACTGAGGGTGTTTTAGGAATCTCTTGTAAGTACTGGTGTTGTTTACTACATCTGAGAACAATCTCCCATATACTGCATAAGTCTGTCCTATGGGGTAGGGTCAGAAGATGGAAGCATTTCCCCACACCAAAAAACATCCAGGGGTGGATACAACTCTCAATACAGCTCATCAAGCCTCCCAAAGGCATGCGTGAAAATATGTTATGCTGTAATGAGACTATGGATTGACCTTACAGCCACAATACCAAATGGTATGTGTGGTACACAAGCAACACCTCTCTTCACCTGAAGACCACCATTCCCATGGTGAATCATGCTGGTGGCATTGGCCTACTGTGGGGATGCTGTTCCAAAGCCTGAACTGGCCTGTAGTCACAGTGGTGGAAATTCTGAACAGTTCCAAATAACACTCATGTCTGGCTCACATCCATCAGGTGTCTGGAAGAACGCTGAGGATGGGAAGGGGTGTCAGTTTTCAACATGACAAAGACCCGAAGCTTACATCCAAAGCTACCTAAGAATGGCTCCACCAGAACACACTCATGGTTATGGATTGGCCCAGCCAGAGCCTAGACCTAAATTCAATAGCAAAACCCCAGTGTGACCTGACAAGGGCTGTGCACATGAGCTGCCCTTGCAATTTGACAGAGTTGGGGGACCTTTGCAAGGATGAGTGGCCAAATAATGCCAAAGCAAGATGTGCCATGCTGATAGACACCTTCCCAAGAAGAGTAAATGTTGTAAGTCACTTACAAGGTGCTTCAACAAAGTATCATTTTAAGGGTGTGCACACTTATGCAACCACCATATTGTACATATTTCATGCATTAGATTTTTCACGTAACACATTTTGTTGTTTAGCAATTGGATTGCACAGGTCATAAGTCACATAAAAGGTGGGTAATATGCTTGAATTCATTATTGCGGTCTCAATTTATATATTATAAGAACATTGCATATTAACAGGGTTGTGTACACTTATCATATCCACTGTAAGCTTAGAAGGTTGATGGTGTAACCGGAATTGTGTGACCATACATTTACTGCTGGTTTGGAGGTCAGAAACTCAAATGTATGTCATTAATCAGTGATGTCACTCCTCAGATCATCCCAGTTATGTATCAGACAAACAAACGGGTTATGAGAAACAGAGCAAACATATGAGACAGACATCCACACATCCTGCGAGGATCTATGCAGTTGTGAGGTATGTTCTGTAGTAGTTGCCACTGTGCTATACAGGTGAACAGCAATGATGTGTACATGGGTACAGTCTGTGCTGGGGAAGGGCCATCACCTACTAACACTACTCATGTAATCCAGAGCTTTATATTGTCAGTTAAATGTAGTAAAACTGGCTGCAATGCATGATGTTGAGGGCTGTGTCTCATGCATGTCACCATTTGGGTAATGTGAGATCTGTGCAACAGATCTGTGCCACCTCACCTGTAAGTTGTGTGTGTGTGTGTGTGTGTGTGTGTGTGTGTGTGTGTGTGTGTGTGTGTGTGTGTGTGTGTGTGTGTATACCATAACTCTCAGGAGTACACAGCACTTTCCTCGGGGTACTTGGTTTGTATAGCAGACTTGTTTTGACATATCTGTAGTCTGAAACTGCACTGTATTGTCATTGCCTAGTGCAAGACATCCTCAGATCATCACAGTGCTTTACCAGAGGAATACTAGTTTTATGATGCATAGACCAATATTATGAGGACAGCTATATAAATTCTTGCCCAACAAGGCAATTTGTGAGGTGTGGCTATAGCCAGTTTAGTAATGACACAGCTGTGTAAACAGTCCAGCAACCTGGTAATATACTGGTTGGGGATCTCTTGCTTGTGTGGTATCTTTCTAACCTGAGATGTCATATCCTTGTGTGGGCATACCTCTCACCTGTACATTTTTGGCAGGTTGCCCAGGTGTTTGGCTAGTGGTTTCATCCTTTCTATGTAAACTTGTGTTTTTATGGCAAGTTAGTTACATATAATTGAAGAGTGATGTTACAAAATAATGACAGACATTACTGTTTCAGACTACATAACCTTCAGACAATTCCCATTACTGCAAACCCCTCACCCTGCCAACTTTCTCAGTACATAAGGGTGATATTTACAACACATGCATATCATTGTGCCTTTGTTCCACTTTTATTTATGCCGTTGTCCAGACATCTTGCTGTCAGAGGTTGGGAGTTATGGGTGTGGGTACAGAGTGCATTCAGCTGTGCAGGCATGTCCATTATATGTAAAAGCAAACATAAGAAAAAAGGATTATTGTGAATGACTATAGGCAACAGTACCACAAAGCACTTAGATTCACAAAAGCCTTGGCACCTCTGCTGCACATCCTTCAAGATGACACTAATATGTGTAGTATATTCCACATAGCAATGTGACGTCCAGGTATGTCAATGTCAGAGCAGTGGGAGTCACTGACATGCATAACAGTTGGCACTGCAGTTATCTGCAGATGGCCCTGTCAAAGTCAGCACTGTACCTAGGGCACTATAAGATGACTGCCAGGAGAACATGCTGGCCAGATCCAGACAGTATTAACCACACATACATATAGTTCATTGACCCCTGCATATTGTGGACAGGCAACATGTTTTCATGTGTATTGGTACAGCCCTGCCAATGTGTGCTATGCTGATATTTCCCTGCAAACATACATGTTACTGCATTTGTGTGGGTATATGGGGTGACACCTGTCAACTGTATACATTTGCACTGACTGTGCTGATATTTGCTTTACATTTTGGTTCCATTTACCATACTATTGTGCCCTGTCTTGGGGACTAGAGGCATATCAGTAAAGAGCCCAGGTCAGATTGTACTGGCCTACATTTGAGTTTGAGACTTCTTACCCTTCATAGCCTTACTGCAACTGTGGGTCCTGCTGTGCTATCACTGTGTGAGTCTGTAGGGGGTTAATTCAACATTGCCACCATTTGTGTGCCTTTACCAGACATTTCACTGTGGTTTTCTACAGCTGACTTGCTGTGTGGGTGTGAGAGGTGGTTATGGGACCCCTGCCCTGACATCCATGCCTGTGACCTATGATGGTGCATTTAGTTGTCCCCACGCATATACTGCAGTGGGATTTGCCACCTTGGGTACTACTGCACAATGTGTGGAGGCCAAGTTTGGCCAGACATTCCCTGGTAACCCACAAAGCTGTCAGTTATGTTCTGCTACCTCAGTATGCCACCCCATTCCCTTGCATGTATGCAGCATTACCATAGATATGCTAGCAAAACATACTAATCCCTTCATTTATTGTTAAGAAGACTGACTTAACTTGTGCTTGCAGCAGTTGTGAGGATGGGGCTTGATGGCCGCCTATATTGTATGCACACAGTACACCGCCTATACATGGTAAGTTACAGGTAATGTGATGTGTGTGTCATCCATTTTACTGTGTGTGTGAGTCAGAGAGAGGTGTCAGTCCCTGGGGTCCCTACAGTGTCAGTGTGTGTGTGTGTGTGTGTGTGTGTGTGTGTGTGTGTGTGTGTGTGTGTGTATGTGTGTGTGTGCTATGCGTTGCTTCTTTGCCAATGCCTGGTCATACTGACCATGCCTCCGTCTGCCTACAGGGGCAGGCTCAGGGGCCTCCTCCTGTGAGGCCCTCTGTCCCTGTGGGGACCTTGGCAATGGAGGTGGGCTGTGTGGCTCTTTTCTGTGCTGTTCCTGCTGCAGCTGTTTCCACAGGATCATATTGTGTAGTATGGCACATACTATGAACATGTGTGCACATGTGGCTGGAGAGTACAGCAAGGTTCCTCCAGATATGTCAAGACAGCAGAACCATGACTTGACCATCCCAAACACATGCTCTATAATGATCCTGGTTTGTGCATGTGCCTCATTATGATGTTCACGTGTGGGAGTGTTTGCATTTCTGATGGGTGTCATCATCTATAGCTCCAGTGCGTAGCCAGCATCCCCCACCAGATGGCCAAATGGGATGCCACCACTGGCAAATGCCTGGTAGAGCTGTGATGAATGCCAGATGTGGGAGTCGTGATAGCTTCCAGAGCTGCCAGCACATACATTCATGATAATTCCCTGGGCATTGCTCATGACCTGGCAGTTGATGGAAGGGAATCCTGTGTGGTTTATGTAGACCCTACCCTGTTCACCAGGTGTTGCTTTGATGTGGATGTGCGTGCAGTCTATGGCACCTAGTACCTCTGGGTATTCTGCTACATGGTGGAAGAGATGTATATTGCTGGCCCTCTCCTCACAGGTGTTGGGGAAGTAAATGTGCTCACCAGCATGTGGTAGCAAGGCATCCAGAAACTGGTGGAGTACCCTGGATGCAGATGCCTGTGAGACCCCATTATGTCCCCAGTAGGTCTTTGGAAAGTACATGTAGCTAGTATAAAGGTTACACATACCTTGGTATGAACTGGGATGGGTTCCCCTCTGTGGTTCTAAGTCTGAGTTGAGGCTGGCACAGCTCAGTTATTTGCTGAATTATGTCTCTGTCTACCCTGTAGTCCTCTACTATCTCCAGATCATGTAGCCCCTGGTAAGTTACCCTGGGTCTGAACACTCTTCTTCTCTTCCTTGGTCTGTGGTGGTTGTCAGCATTATCCTCTTATCTGCCATCAGCCCCTAGCACATATTGATGGATTAAAGCAATGGTAGCCACTAACATTTTTCCAGTTAAAATCCCCCCACATGTGTACACTAATGGTGCAGAATTTGTGGGAAAAATAGACTGTAAGTTGTTTCCATACTTTATACTGTTGTGCTGCAGATGCTGCCTGCATGACTGACTGACTATGATGAATTCCACCTGCCAACTATGTCATTTGTACTTGATTGCTTTAATTCTGCTATTTTTACTTTTTTTTTTCTTTTTCCCCTTCCCATTTCCTCTCCTTTTGGTGCCCAAATGTAAATAGTCCTGCTATTTCCATTTTTTTTTGTTTTGTTTTAGACTGGGTGAGTGCCAAGCAAACCCATTTAGCTTATGTAAACATTAAAAAATGGCCTTCCCCTGGGCATGAACACACTCCTCAGTTCATGGAATAAGACAATAGAGCCTCAGGCACACATCCTTTCCTAGCTGTGCTTAGCTAAGCTTATCTCTGTGCCTTAGGGCTTCAATGTTCTTATAACATGCCTTACACACTCCCTTTTCATGTCGGTTGCTCCTCCTAGTTACACCATCATGCTAGAGCACCTACGCTGTTAGGTGCAGTTTGGGACTTAGAAGATTTTTGTGATTCAGTACATTTTCCCTCATTTGCATACCCCACTGCCTTAGTCCATTGTTACTGCACTTACACAGAGCCTTTCCCCTTGACAGCCACTGTTCCCTGGTATTTTCATTCTGCATGCCATAGACTATAATGGTAAAATGCAGATTTCTCTTAAAATTGAGTTTTCACCTTTTTTTTTTCCCACCAGATCCCGTTTGCACGCCGCTGTGCTATGCTTAAACGGTCGAGATCGGCCAAAAAAAAGTTTTATTTTTATTAAAAATAAACAGTTTTCCATGCCAACGGCCATATATTTGGCCTTTGGCATGCTTAACCACTGTAATACATGTTTTTTTGAGAGCTGTCATGCCTCCGTTTTGTTATTTGCAGAAATGTATTTGGTTAGTAACCGAATACATTTCTGCAAATAACACTGTTCCTGCATGGAATCCTGGCTGCTTAGTGAATCATTAATTCACCTCATTTACATGGTTTTCACCAGCAAATGAGGTAATTACCATTCTGCAGTCATACCCGTGCAGGCACAGCCAGATCAGATGTTTGCTGGATCACTCGGCGGCCATATTCCATGCAGGAATGGCTACACTGTTCCTTATTTATTTATTTATTTATTTTATTTTATTTTACATTTGTTGACCGGGCTAGTCTAGCTGGACATACATCCGTTTTCAGTAGAGGCCCGGGGAGAAAAGCTCCAACACTAGCAGTAAACAAAAAAATATAAACAAAACAACGATATGAATGAAAAAGTACAAAGTACAAAGGTAGCCTTGTTTAAAAACAAATGACAAAAACAGACAATTATATAGATATGCATCATATACAGTTAGTGTAACAAAAACAGATATGCAAAACACAAAGATAGAATTGAATGAGACAAAGAATTTATAGTATAGCCTATTTCTAAGATGTAAAATGTCAAAAATTGAAAGTCTTATTTAGAGGCATAGTCAGGAGGGAGGAAAGTTAGGAGTAGCGGAGAAGCAATTTCAGTCAGGGTTAGCACAAGGACAAAGCCACTGAGTTTTAAGATGTTCTTTGATATGTTTTTTGAAAAGAGAGGTAGAGTTTTGGTTAGATATTTCATGAGGGAGTTGATTCCAGGTTTTTCCTGCAGTATTTGAAAATAGTGAGTCCCCAGCTTTATTGTAAGATTTAGTCAAGGATACTAGGAGTTTATTAGCAGAGCGTAGAGTAGCTAGGTTTTTATAGGGTGAAATCAATTTAGTAAGGCTAGGGGTATTATCAGGGTAGAAAAGGGTCTTATGAATGATAAGTAACTGTTGAGAGAGTAGGTGGTTATTCAGTTCTAACCAATCTAGTTGTTTGAGGTTAAGACAGTGGTGAGTTCTGAGGGAGTAGCAGTACTGAATCTAGCTATACTATTGTAACAGGTAGAGAGTTTGGTAATGTTATTTTTAGATAATTTAGTATATATAGCAGAGGCATAGAAAAGGGTGGAGATAAGGTGGGTCTGGGCAATGTTTTTCTAGCTAATGGGGTAAGGAAGGGTTTAATTCTATAGAGAGTACCAATTTTGTTGTTAACAGCTTTAATGGTGGTGTTAATATGGTCATCAAAATTAAGATGGTTGTCAATAGTTACACCTAATAGGCGAGTGGTCATATCTGGGTTAATATTGGTAGCATTATTAGAGGATATAGTGAAGAATGGTGTGGGAGATTTGTGAGTAGGAGTAAAGAGAAGTAGTTTAGTTTTGGGATTAAGGAGGAGGCATTGTTGCAAAACCATTTTCTACATTTTGGAAAACCGTTTGGGTGAGGGACTGAGGGAGGGAACATTTTTTGCAGTGCAGATTAAAGTTGAGTCATCAGCATATTGAATGCAGGTGGCTTGAGGTATGTTCAAGTGTAGGTCATTGATAAATAATGAAAAAGAAGGGACCTAAGATTGAGCCTTGTGGAACACCAATATTTTCTGGGAGTAAAGAAGATAGGTTATTGTCCCAAAGCACTGCTTGTTGCCTGTTTTGGAGATAACTCCTAAACCATTGAAGTGCTTGTGAGTCAAGAGAATAGAGATTTAGTTTGTCAAGAAGTATATTATGGTTAACCATATCAAAGGCTTTGACAGGTCTATGAACAGTGCGGAGGAAAAGAGGTTATTATTCGATTATTATTAATAGAGTCAGTGAAGGAAAGAAGGGCAGTTGTAGTGCTGTGGAAAGGTCTGAAGCCATGTTGACAGTTGGCTAGAAGTTTATTTTGTAGAAGGTAGTTGAGAATTTGTTTGTGTATGCATCTTTCCATTATCTTTGATAATGGAGAGAGTAAGGCAATAGGGCGAAAGTTTGAAAGCTCAGTAGAAGAGCCCCTTTATGTAGAGGAATTATGTGAGATATTTTCCATAAGGTAGGGATTTTCCTTCAGAGATAGTCCTGTTTATAAGTATGGATATGGGGTAGGCTATAGCTTTTGCAGCAATTTGTAGGTATTCAGATGGGAGTTGGTCAGCAGATGGGTACAAGGTTTAAGTTTTTTGAGAAGCTTAAAAATATGAGATGTAGCGACAGGTTGAATATGAAAGGTATTAGATGAGGTTTTAGAGGTATTTGGTAAGGAAGCAGTAGGTGTGGGTAATGAATTAGCTAGAGTTTGAATGGCTTCTGTAAAATAATTGTTAAAGGCATCTGGGATCTGGGTGGAATTGTTGAGGTTGAAGCCTGAAGGGGTAGGAGTAGTTGAATGTCCTGGTTTAAGAAGTTTATTAATACCAGACCAAAATTTTTGAGGGTTTGTTGACTGGTTTGTTGAAGGTGAAGATAAAATTCCTTTTTGTCTCTAAGAGTATCTTTCTTGGTGGCATTTCTTAATTGTTTAAAGAGGAGGTGATCAGATGGACATTTGGCAGCTCTCCATTTGGCCCATATTTTATTTCTTAGGATCATTTTTTGCTTAGTTTGTTTAGTTAGCCATGGGGCAGATTTGGATCTTATCCTAGTAGAGCAAAAAGGAGCATGATAGTCTAGGATTTTTAGAAAGTTGGTGTTAAAGTAGGTCACTGCCTCATCAAGTGCAAGGTGAGTCAGTGGAGACCAGTCACATGCTTGCAATTCATTCAGGAAATTATCAGGGTTGAAGAATTTTTGAGCGGGATGTGTTGAGTTTATGGGTAGTTGGGATGTGCAATTTTGTCTAATGACATATGTAAGCATATGGTCACTAATATTATCAGGAAGGGTTCCTGGAGTATAAATGCTAGGTGGTTATTAATAAGGATCCAGTCAAGAGTTGTTTCTTTCCTATTTGGTTTATGGATTCTAGTTGGAGTGGTTATTAATTGAGAGAATCCATAGAGATTTATGTGGTTAGTAGGGTGCTGGGATGAACAGGTTATCCAGTCAATGTTAAAGTCACCAAGTATAATGGTTTCTTGGGGTAGTTGGTTAGAAAGTGAACTAAGTAAGTTTTCTAGAATATGAGTATTGTTTCCAGGGGGAAGATATATACAAATTAGATAGATAGATTTGTTGTTGTTAATTTGGAGTTTGGTAGATAATATTTCAGATTTGGAGTCTAGCGATGGAAGTTCATTATAGAGGGTAACTTGGAGATTAGATTTATAGATAATGGCTATACCTCCGCCTTTCTTCTTTATGCGGTCACGTCTAAGTATGTTATAGCCAGGAGGGGTAATTTCCTGGTCTTGTGTAGAGGGTTTTAGCCAGGTTTCTGTAAGACATAGAATATCAAATGAGTGCAAGTCCAGGAGTGAATGTAGGTGGTGTAATTTGTTATTTATACCTCTAATATTAAGGTGAGCTATTCAAGGAGTTAGCTGATTTAGTACAGGATGAAGGTGTAGGTGAAGGAGTATTATTTAGGTTAGATTTATTCTTGGTATTGGGACCAGGGTTAGGATGAACATCCGTGTAGGAGGAGGTGGTGCTGGGGATAGAGTAGGAATTTAAGGATCTTTAGAGAGATATTAAAATTCTTTTGTCTAAGTAGAAGGTGACATGAGTTGTTCTGTGGTATTTTGGTAGTAGATAGTGAAAGGTACAGGTTATGTTACTATGATTAAGGGTGTTGAAAAAAGAGGATGGTAAAGTTTGCTGGAGATGAAGATTTTGTTCATGTAAAGTAATGTTTTCAAAGAATGTGATAAAATAAGGTATGGATAGGGAGGCTATAGTAGTGGTAAAGAATAGGATATATATGAAAAAGCTTTGTGTGTTGGAGACATGGTAGAGAGTAAGTATCAGATGAATGTAGTTTGTGAGAGAAGGTCAGTTCTAAGAGTAAGTAGAAATGTGCCAACTTACAGAGGAGGGTTTTGAGGGAAAACAAAACAGAAAAGGCAATATGAGGTAAGAAGAATTTAAAATTAACAGGTAGATACTGGAGATAGCAAGTACAAAGTGTGGTAAGGCAAGGTAAAAGGAGAAAATAGAAGGAGAGGGAGAAAGTGATAGAGTTAAATAGGTAATGAAAGAGTTGGGAGATTGTTCTAGAGATAGTGTTATGAGATAGGAGGAGCAAGAGGAGGGGAGTGAAAAAAGAGATACAAGTTAAGGGGAGAGGCCTAGTAATTTGAAGGATGGAGATAGGTTAAGGGAAATAAGGGGAGTGTTGAGTGAGGTATAAGTTAAGGACCCCTAGGGGTGGGTGGGAAGCGTAGCGGGGCAGAAACCAATAAGGCGAGAGCAGTGGGAGAAAAACAATCAGTAAGGTAGTAGTTAAGGGCAGGAGGCAGGAGAAGAGAAGACAGATAAGGTTATACTGAGGGTAAGGGTAAATAAAAGGATGAGAGAATTAGAGGAGACACAATTCAGGGAGAGATTAAAGGGACGCCTAGAAGAGGTGGAGGTAGTGAAGGAGAGCTAGGTAGAGGATTGAAAGGACTATGGGAAGGAGATATAGACAGGGCTTAGAAGGATGAAAGAAAAGAATAGTAAGTGAGAAAAGAACAACAAGCATAAAATGATTTGAGTAGGAGGTAGGGAGAGAGATAGATTGGTTTCAGTGGAGGGTAGAGACTAACCCTTAGAGGTCAAAGTCTGGGATTACCTTGGCAAGAGAGCACAGGAGGTGGGAGTAGGGGAAAGGCAAGTAGTGGGAAAGAGAGGTTAGAGGGCTAGTTCAATAAAGGGTGGGGCCTACAGAGACAAGGAGACCAGACTATGGTGTAGAGCAGTAGATAGACAGGGGGGAGGTTATGGCTGCTGGCAGAGTCTGGCAGTAGTCTAGTACATCTAACAAGAGTAGTGGACTAGTTAAAAACAAAATGCTGCTTTTGATAAAATCAAAAACACTGACATACAATATTTGTTACTGTGGCTTTTGTCCAGGGATAACCCAGGTGGAGAATAACCCAGGCAGGATTTGGTGGGTGGATATTGCAGGTCTTTGGAGTCCAATAGGGCACATCCAGGAGTTGAGAAAAATGAGAATATTAACTTTGACCAGCTGGTAAGAAAAATAAATAAAAATAAATGAGCAGAGTGTTATAAATTAGAACTAGGTCAAGCAGGTGAGATTATTCATTAGCACTGCGAATTTAACAGTCTTACAAGATCTAGTTCAACATAAAAAGCATATGCACCAGGAGTTGACAGCTTAAGTTCAGAAATAAAAAATACAAACTCTTGTTTAGGCAGTAATCATCAGCAGCAGGATTTTAAAAAAATAAAACAGCAAAAGCATAGAACAAAACACAGTGCAAACACAGTAGCATAATCTAATAAATTATGGGACAGCAACTATGCTTAGCTATTAAGATAGGATGACACAAAGTGAGGCAAGTAAAATATAAGTTGAAACCATATCCTTCAACATGATAGAGAGTTCATTATACTATAATAAACAAGAGGAATTCAGGTTCTGGCATCCTAAACCCAGCCTAGATACAAGTCTAGACGCTGCAATATTATAGTTGGACAGTCGTGAAATAGGTATTGAATTATTGTTGGAAGTATCACCAAGGAAATCGACACAGCTAAAAAAATTAGAAATACTTTCTAAGCAGAGGTAGTTCACAAAGCTACTTGTACCTTCAGCTCAGGGGATATTACAGTATACTAGCATGGATTAACATAACACAGCTATACATGGCTGGATGGCTCATGCACTACAAAGGGCACGTTATCATCTAAAATAGTGTTTGGTAAAAAGGATTACTTTAAGGGTGACAAGGAGGTACCTCCATCAAATCTATGCTTCTAATATATAATAAGGGACTATGGTACCGACTCGTAATCAGTGCACGAGTTCCAAGAAGGAGACTAACAGTGATAAAGCGGGGAAAATTACGCTTACAGGTTAACCTGTACCCCAGATAAAAGGCTCATAAACAGCAGCGCAGCTGTGTAAAGTGAAAGTAATTACGACAGAGCTGACACCTTAGGAGAAAAAGGAAAAAAGAAAAAACGATAACTACTAACTATACTGGTATTAAAGGGACAGTTTCATTAACAAAACCACTAATCTCCTTTAAAACAGTCAAGCGCTTTGGAGTATATAGACAGTCGTATTTAGACAGCAGGTAGTACGGAGAGGCTAAAAAAGAAAAAAATAATAACTACTAGCTATACTGGTATTTAAGGGACAGATTCTTTAACAAAACCACTAATTGCCTTTAAATCAGCATGCACTTAAAGGGAGTATTTAGACAGTTGTATTTAAACTGCAGGTAGTACGGAGAGGCTAGATTAGGAGAACGCTAACTACTGGCAAGCTCTCCAAGCAAGTGGTTATAAGGTTAGAGGCATTGAGACTGTAGTAAGGCTACACATAAATCAGGTAAAAAGCTAAAGTTACGGGAGACAGTTATTAACAGTGGAATAAATACTGTTTAACGATCCTAAACAAGCAAACGAGGGTGCAAATAACTTGTTTCTAAAAATTGGCTTCCTGAATCCCAGGGAGCTTTTTACCAACATGTGCATGACAGGCAAAACTTCTACGCCATTCAAGTCCATTTTTTTAATCAAGAAAGGGAATGAAAAAAATGCGGAGTGTTCCTCCAGGCATTTCTGCAGTTACCCCCTACTCTGCCTCTAGGCATGAAATATTGCTTGTTCATAGTTGCATTAATAATTCCAAAACCATGTTACATATAATGTATAAGAATATTTTATCCTGAAGCATACACAATGGCAAACATGACTCTATTGGTATTTGACCTCTGTTAATGAGTACTTGTTAGAATTGTAAGGTAATAACTTCATTTTTTAAAGGTTTAAGCCACACCCACTTGGAGTTAAAGGTACACACTCAAAAGAGCTGTACTGCTGGGAATGAGTTAAATCTACAAATAGCACTGAGAAATAATACTACCGTCTTACTTTCCTTCTTCCCAAGTGTTTTGTAAGAAAATTATATTTGCACGTTGTGTGTGTGTGTGTGTGTGTGTGTGTGTGTGTGTGTGTGTGTGTGTGTGTGTGTGTCTGTTGACGAAAGTGTGGAATATCTTTTTGCATGTAGTCTGATCAGATACATCTTCTCCTGTGTTATCTATTACAATATGTACCTTTTCATTTTATTATGATTTGTATTGATATGTTATAAATGATATTTCTTATTAACTTTTGCCTTTACTATAGCCTTGACATTGTTGCACTTACCCAGTTCATAAAAATATGCAAATAAATAAGTGTTTCGTTATGTTACATAGCAATCTAGCTAAGTCCAGAGATTCTTTCAGATGGAAAAACACAGTTCTTTCCACTGATTTTGTGATTTTTTGACAGTGACATCTGAATTAAATGTTCAGAGAAGTAATAACATGAGTGTATTTCCAATTGTCTGAGAAATCTTCTTTGGTCAGAGAATTCTTTGGTCAGTGAACTATTAAAAAGTGTGTTTCAGGACTGGCATCAAATATGTTGCAGACTTGTACAAATTTAAGAAACAGTCTATCAGCAGCAACTTTCCTACCACAAAAGATTTGATTTCTCTAGTAATAATACAACAGTTATGATGGAAACTTTTTATGAAAAAAAATATATATATATATTTTAGGAAGACATTTACCCTCCAAAACTTACTGCTAAAACCTGGTATAAGGTATGCTGTTCATACAAACAAGAAGATGTTTGAATCATATAACTAAAACAATGTAATGTAATTAGTTTAGCTTTTTAAAATATTTCTACATGATTATTTCAGATTGCCTTTCATAAACATTCGTGGCCTGGTCATCTGACTTAAGAATTTCCCATATTTTCATTCATGACATAATAATTACACAGACAAGCAGTAACACAAGAATGATTACCGTTGCGTTCCTTCAAGCAGTAAGTTCTTTATTATTCAGGGCAGTATACTAAATCTAGTTTCTTTTTATATCACATACGATTTTGCTGATTCAGTGCTTCATAGTATCTGAAACAGGAGAGGCTGCTGTAATCCACAAGCCATGACAATAAACAAATTGCAGGCAGAGGGTAACTGTGAAATTGATAAATACAAACAATTACTGTGCAAAGGCTATAGGGTATGAGTGGAGTTAGACAATAACTGACAAGAGGCAGGAGGCAATTAACTAATGAGGCAATAACTTAAAAGGAACATTTGGTACAGGTCAAATAAATTACTGCTTAGAGAATACACATCAGGTGAGAAATGCAGACCAGTGCTACAGAAGGGACATTAAATGGCCAGAGTTTGGATGAACTATGCATTTCTGAAGCTAGACCCAATCAAGTGCAGTGGGACTAATGCAGTTAAAACAGAGTGGTTATACAGTAATAATTCAGTTACATTAAGTGATTCTAATGTGATATATAAAAGCATACATTCAGTATTCTTATACAAGACATAAGTACTGAAATGGATATTTCTTTTAAATAAATGACCTGAGTATGAATTCTCATCTTCTTTGAAGATTTGCATTAATTTGCGCTTATTCTGTTTCTCTAGTTTAGCCCTTTTGTTACTTGTGGTTGCCTTAATGATCCCTTTACACTTGCACCCAGAAACTTGAAATACTCATCATGTGACATGCTAAACCACACACCACTTTTTTATCATAATTCATCTATATTATAGCTATTCGACAGACTAAGCAACAATTAATGACTAAAACAAGTATGTAAAATGTCACAGTCTGGAGAATGTAAAGTTTTAGGAGATAAAGTATTTGTCATTAGTGCTTGAATTTTTTTTAAATGGTATGCATGTGATGAGACATGGAATATTATATTGAGATGGAGTTGTATTTTAGTGTTTCATTTTAGAATACTCTGGAAAACCTCACATACAAGGTGAAAATATGTATCTCTATATCTATCTACCTAGCTAGAGAGATAGATAGATAGATAGATAGATAGATAGATAGATAGATAGATAGATAGATAGATAGATATGTCACCAGTCAGCTTGCAGTGTTTTAGTAGTTTTACATTAGGGATCATTAGCAAACAATGTAATGTTGTGAGACTGGTGAGTAACAATCTAGCTTGAAGCATTCATACCAAATAAATATAAAGGAGTACAATGTCACCTGGCAGTATTAAAAATGGATACGGTTTGTACTGAATAAAGCAGACAATATTACAATAATAGTCTCATATAGGTTAAAACTGTAACTGCCTGTCAATAAAATTCAAAACCCTGGACTGGTTGTGTTTACTCTGGTATGGTATGAATTGAAATGTGTACAGGTTATTCATAGCAACTATAGCTCTGAAAGCAATAAACAATCAAGTCTCATCTGACAAAGTTAGTGCCTCTGTAAGGCACAAGATTAACTGATATTAAAAATGTCATGCACCAAGATCTGATATCTGAATGGTAATGTTGTGTTAACCATTGCTTTCCACACTGTGCTATGTCAAAATGTATGCATAGGAATCTATGTATAAGAATGTTGTAATTACAAGGTCAGATTGTACAACAAAGAGAGAATGAGACAGAAATCCTTCAAGGCAAAGACATCAGTTTCTCAAGAGCTCCTTTTGATGAAACACAAACTTGTTGTCTTTTTAGCAGAAACAACCACAGTTCGAATTCCGGGAGTGGTAGTAAGCTGTATGCATAATTTCTGGTATTTTGTGAATATGTGTAGAAACAGTCAGGTAGTGTTAACAAACATTCCCTCCAGAGGTGTTTCGGGTAAGAGAAGGTAGAAAGTAGCTATAAGAAGGCTGTAGATATACTGTGTCCAACACCCATGGTCCAACCCAAAGGCTGCAAATGAGAGCAAGATAAGTACAGACACCAAGTGGTCTCCCTAAGAAATGTTCAAAAGTGTCATGCTGTCACAGCTACCATCCCTGCTACCAACAACCAGGGTGAACAATAGAAAGCAAGGCAGAGTATGCCAGTAGCACACACAGACACACACACACACACACACACACACACACACACACACACACACACACACACACACACACACACACACACACACACACACACACACACACACACACACACACAGTATGGGTGCACATATGTAACCCTGACTATGTGAATATGGGTAGAAACAGTCGGGTAGTATTAACAAGCATTCTCTCTACAGGTCTTCTGGGTAAGAGAAGGTATAAAGTAGCTATGAGAAGGCTGTAGTTATACTGTGTCTAACACCCATGGTCCAATCCCAAGGCTGCAAATTACTGCAAGTTAAGTACATACACCAAGTGGTCTCCCCCAAGAAATATTAAAAAGTGACATGCTGTGAAACCTACTGGTCCCTGCTATAGACACCAGGGTGACTGATAGAAATCAAGGCAGAGTATGGCAGTAGCACACACACATATGATCACTGTTGGACATCTTCCAGGTTATCACAGTGATGTCAAAACCTACTGTGCAATCAACGTACTAATGTATGGTGCAGCTATATTAATACAGTATCAATTTTGATATTCCTTTTGTCACACATTTATGTGTGCCATTGTCCAGACGTACTGCTATAACAGGTTGAGAAGTATGATTGAGCAACAAGACTGTAAATACCATGTGCCATACTAACATAGAACAGAAATGTATACCAGGTATCCCCTGAGCACATGTATGTATGCATATGTTCAGCTTTAAGGCACAAAACACATTGGGTTCAAGCAGTCAAGTACATAGGTTGTGCATGTTGCACATGTGTGTAATATCAGTGTCAGTGCAGAGAACAGACATAAATGTGTACAGCTACTGGTTGTTGCATTGCCCTGACACTGATATGAGTACTACAGTAGGCATGATTATCAGGTAGTAATCGGAGAAGTGTCCAACTGTGTTATGACCCTTTGTCCATGCCTATCACTACCAGCTATATCAACGCTTATATACAGTGGCTATCACAAGTGTACACACCCCTGTTGGAATGCCAAGTTTGTGTGCTGTATGACAATCAGACAACAGAAGATCATCTCATAATGTTCCTCATCTTGAATATGACCCCTAACCAGTACAATTGCATTAAAATACAATCAAAGGTGTTTCTAGGAAGGTGAGCAACTATTGCCAAGTGAAGATGTGCCATGATGTGAGAGTCCAAACCAAGATGAATGAATGCTGTAACCATCTCAGGAGGTGCATACACAACATTAAGGGTGTGCACACTCATTCAACTGGCTTATTGTACTGATTATTATTTCCATAGATTTTCACAGACCAGATTGTCATGTTTTCAATTGAATTGTACAGGTTATAGGTCACATTACAGGTGGGAATTGCTTTGAAATGAGTTATTGTGGTGTCATGTTACAATTGGCAAATACCAGGCATTGTAACAGGGGTGTGTACCCTTTATATCCACTGTAGCTATTTGGACTCAACAGTATATGACCTGTATAACCAGCCTCCACCAAGGTAGAGTAATTCCCTTTGGTGGACAGCAGCAATACACAAACCACATAATAGGTTGCTACATTGGCTGTACAGGGACACATAGGTGCAGGCAACAACTTGGAAGCAAGTCCACCTATATCTGAGCAACTATGTAAGTTCACAGGTGACTTCCTGTTAGGCTGACTATGACTACAAACCAGGCATATCCACACCACCAAGGACAATTGCAACTGTGTCTCCACATATGTTGTCAGTCTCAGAGGACACAACACAATTCACTCTGTACTGGGGGTAATGAACACCTCATACACACATGCCATGGATGTAGGCAACCTGCATCATACAGGTTAGGTGGGAACATCACCACCCTGTCCACCCCAGTTGTACAGGGGGATATAAATATCAAACACACTCCTCCCTCAGCAATGGTGAGCATGTACATATTGCCTACTAATGGCAACAACAGCATATCTCCATGGAGCATAATAACATCAATGTTTGGCTCCTACATGCACTCAGGCATGTCCTCACAGCTCCATTAAACACTGTAGTCAAACACAGACCTGCTACCATCCACACACCATCCACATGGAAGATGGGCACTGTCTACCCTCTACACAGAAATGAATGGAGAATAGAGGATTATGCAATCAAGTGTCCAGCATTGGGGGAATAATATAGCTCATGGCCAGGAGTGTAATGCAAGCTGTTATAGCCATGATAGTTTGGAGGGCTCTGGTGTAGTGTGGATTATTTGCAAGTAATATCCACTATTGATGTGCACTTTGACAACCGTATGAGGTCCTGTGACTTTTTTCCTGTTCATGTTTTCCAGGTAACATGCAGAGGGCTCAACTACAAGCATTCTCTGTTGGGGAAACTGACATCACCCTGTATGTGATTGGACATTATGCCCTGTTATTCGGACGGAGAGCAGAAGATGTGCATGAGAGGACCGCCCTGTGGACCAGTGTGGTCCACAAGGTACATGATGCCAGCCTGCACAGCAGAACTTATGACCATGTGCAGCATTGGGCCACCAACCTCATCCTCCATGCCTGTCAATGGGCTGCTGCTGTAGCGGGGGACCGGCTAGCCACAAGTGGGGGCCCAGCCATTCAGTCCCCCTAACACCCACCGAGGAGCTCCTCGCCAAATGTGGGGCACCCACCCAATGCACAAGCCATTTAGCTGGGGAAGCACTGTGGAGGTGGGTTACACACACACACACACACACACACACACACACACACACACACACACACACACACACACACACACACACACACACACACACACACACACACACACACACACACACACACTGGATGAGGAGCATGCAGGTAAGGGCCCAGTGGGGATTAGTACACGAATGTTATCAGACATACATGTATCTGTATTATATCTACATCCATGTGTCAGGTCCGATTGCAGTTGTGGATGGGGTTTTCTAATGCACAAAGGTGCACATCTATGGTGAGGACAGGACATTGTGTATTATGGGGTTAGTACTGTAGATGTGCAGACATGCTGTATCCATCCTGTACCAAGACCACATGTGAGTCTGCTGAAAATAACTCCCTCTCACGACCACCTAGGACCATCTGGTCTGCATATGGGACAGCAGCATGAAGCTGGTGAGTATGACATTGTTCTTTTTTTGTCTGGCAATACCGCAGGCATGTGAAGGGCATGTAATTTACCATGCACAGAACTATCAGTAATAGCTATATTGCTTTATGTAATAGATATTGCTTTTTGTGCATGTTCACTTGTGCTGGGGTTAATTTTATGGCATCACAGTGGTCACCACTGGGGCCTATCTGACGTGAATTCAACATTCCTGTACCATACCTCACAACTTGTCAGTGCTAAGATGTCTGGACAGAGGCCAGCAAAATGGGCTGGACAAACAGCCTAAGACAGAGATATGTGTGACATATTAGTGGTATACAGTGAATAAAAAATTGTATACACACCCCTGTTAAGATGCAAGGTGTTCCTGTTACATACTAATTAGGACCACAATATGTCAGTCGACATCTCTTCCAGCCTTTAATATGATCCATAACAGGAACAGTTCACTTGTAAAACCAAGCATCTGGTGTCATGTATTGCACCTACAAGGCTGGACACCTGTGAGGGTGGCAGATGTTGTTCAGCATGATATTTCAGTCAGATATGATACCTCATGCTGCCATATGAGTCAGTGCACTCACTCTGGCCTATCTGGCTATAATATCACATACATGGGCATTGTTAAGGCACACAGATGACTTCCGACCACATATATGGTTGCAAACATATGAATATTCCAGACACATCTGTACAGAGGACTGTACAATGGTGTATCTTGATACCTCAGGTGGATTGCACCATCCGGACACAGGGAGACAATTGAGCTTTCATCTGAGAGCAAATTGTAATTCCACCAACTTGGTATATCTAAGTTATTGTGTAGAATGTTTTTCTTTTTATACAGGTATGACCACATGTAGGTTATGAGATCGGATCCGGGAACACCTTTACAACATATCTGAACATGTTGACACCAATGCTTTGGCACGACATGTTATGGCTGTGGGGGCAGGACATGAGTTTAGGTTTATGGATGTAGAAATGGTACCATCTAATGCTAGACAGGGGCCTATTAGAAATAGGGTTGAAAACAGTGAACTTAAATGGATTATTAGGATGAGGGTGAATATGGGTAGAGGACTTAATGACAAGTTGTCCATTCAACCTGTTCTGGTCAGTAGACCCTTACATAGTTGAGAGGTTTGTTATATATTAATTTTTATGAATGAATGTTTTAAAAGATTTATAGTCAGTAAAGGACTGTTTTATCATTTGTTGGTTTTTTATATATTCTGTATCTATTGATGTTGTACCTTTAAATGTTGAATTGATGTGATGTCACCATGTGGAAAGTGTATTTAAATGTATGAATTGGCTTAGTTTGAATTGTCTGAGGAAGCAGATTGACTGCGAAACTGCTCACCATTGCTCTTACTTTTATTAAAGCAGTGTTTTATTCAGTTGTTGTTCAGTGCTCTTGTATATATTTTTATATATATTTCCTGTTGTTGGAGCACTGATTTATGTACATAGACTACTTAATTTTGTTGGTTATATTTGATATTCTTTGGTTGGCTGTGTAGGAACATGGCAGAGGGCATAGTGGAAGTGCCTGAGCTAGACTACACCTGTTATGAACAGTTCCCATGGAATGGGAAGAAGGGACATCATTCCTCTAATTGAATATAGAGAAAATCTGTTAATGAATTTTCAGCCTAAAGCAATGGATTTACAAACAGATATGGCCTGTATGATGCTACTACTTTTAAAAGAGATTTCTTGAAGTTAGAAAATGACATACGGGAACTGAAACGTTTGCATATGCAAAGGTTTCATCTTGAGGCTTATTTAAGCCTCAAGATTGTACCTCATGGCCTTCGGGTGTTGAATACGCCCTTGTATGGGATTACATATAAAGATTTGCTACTTAAATGGTAACATATCAACATGAACACCAGCTTTCAATATATGCATCTCTTCATTGACTACTTTAAACCGGAAGAAGATGCTTTATCTGTTAATGTCAGTAGAATGCAGACTGATCTTTATGAGAAATATCCTCCTATGGCAGTGGATGTTAAGATGGACCAGCTTATAGATAGTATTGCCATATTTGAATCACAACTGCTCGTTTCCAAGAAGAAGAAACTGCAGAGGGATTCCTCTGACTTCTCTAACGGCCGTGTTTTTGCTTGGCCCAGGGAATATAATAATAACTCTAATGGTAATTTACAGAGTACTTCTGTTCCTGTGGACTCGGCAAAGGAGAGCAATAATTCCACCTTAATAACTTTACATACTCCTCAAATACGGGAAACTAATGTGCATGAATGCACACGCAATACTATGCCCCTCTCTGCTGTGACATCAATCAACTCTTCTGCCGTTGCTCACATTCAGAGTGGCGCGTGAAGGAAGGAAGGGGAAAAACTGACAGTAGATGGATTATCAGTTGGTGAATTCACACTTAATGTGGCAAATGGGGTACATTCCTTCAGTTCTCCGTTCCCGATTACAGCTAACCATTTTCAGGAGAGGTTGCAGAGTCGTGGATGGGTGAAATGGAAAGCACCCATGGAGAACAACAACAACTCACAAATGCTGAAAAGGATGTGGCAGGGAAACAACGAACGCTAGTGTGGAACATATCGAAACTGACTTTTTTGGAATATGAGTTAGCTATACTTCAGAGAGGTATGACTTTCATACCATCGGACAGAATGTCCTTAACTGATATTATTGAACTTAAAACATTTACGCGTAATATCATGTTGAACCTACTATATGGGGGGATACACGCAGGATACTGTTGGTCCAGTTAAAGCTTTTAAAAGACCTAGTAGTTATGTTCTCATGGTTAATGTGGTTGTTGAAACATTTGGAAAATGTGTTTGAAAGACATTTATAAGCTTTATGACAATAATACCAAGACCAAATGTTTCTGTAACTTGAATGCATATGAGAGGCAAGCTTTGAATAATTTACAGCAGGATACAATTATTTCTATTAGACCAGCTGATAAAGGGGGTCCATTAGTAGTGATAGACCACGATTGGTAGAGGAGGGTTATGTTAGACATGTTGAATGATCCTATAGCCTATGAAAGTATTACACATAGGGATGTTGAGAGATGTATTATATCTATTCATAATGGATTATTTGAGTGTCTACAATGTCATAGTATTGACCTGGAATTTTTTAAATATTTATTGGTGAAAGAACCTCTTATACCCATAATTCAGAGCCTACCTAAAATCCATAAACACCCCATTGAACCACCTATGTGGCCAATAGTGGCGGGTGGAGGATGGGCTACAGAGCCTCTATCATTGTACATTGAACAACAACTGAAATGGATAATACTTAAGAACAAATATATCCTAAGGGATACGAAACAGTTTTTAGAGGATCTTTATGATTCTGTTGTTGATAAACCATCCCCTAATACCTGCATTATGGCAACCCTAGATATGCAATCATTATTCACAGTTATTCCCACTTGTCAAGGGATAGATATGTTAAAACGATATTTAGTGGATGATGGTACCTATGATTCTAATAAAACTTATTTGATATGTTTTTTGTTAGAAACTGTTTTGGAGAACAATGTGTTCCTTTTTGAGAATAGGCTATTTAGACAATGAGCTGGAACGGGTATGGGCACATCTTGTGCCAATAGCTATGCCACCATAGTTATGGCTACCTGTGAAAAGAAATATGTGTTGAAGGAAGGCATGGGCTTTCCCATAATATTCTTCTGTCGATTTGTGGATGATCTCTTCCTTCTGTGTGAGGGAGATGAGCCCAGTTTTTCCCGGTCTGTTGAATTCATTAACAATACAACTGATTTCTTTGAAATTCACAGCTAGTACCTCTAATACATCAATTGAGTTTCTCGATGTATGTATTCGCAGGTCTGTGCAAGGAGATTTTAACAAAGAAATATATAGAAAAGAATGCTATAGGAATACCTATTTAGAACATAATAGTATACATCCTCAGCATATTTTTAAGAATGTGATGTAAGGGCAAGCATTGAGAATATCAAGATTAACAGCTGATGATGGGAAATTCAGTGGAGAACTTGCCAACCTTGGTAAATCCTTCCTTGAACGACGATATTCTAAGAAAGAAGTTAATACAACACTTGTACAGGCACATATTATGAGGACAGGCTTAGGCAGACCTTATTTTTCTAGGATGAACAGGTCAGCAACAGATGTTAATCTTAAGGAAAAGTTCATGAGAATTCCAGTGACCTATTCTAGTAACATTAATTTGTTAAAAAATGTGTTTTATAAGAACTGGAATGTCCTTTGTGCTGATGAAAGAATAAGGTGAATGGTTGGTGATGTTCCACATTATGCATTTAAGAACAAAAAATTCCTCAAAAGAATTCTCTGTGGCCCTAAGTTGGACCCTGAAAAGTATAGCCAGACTTTAGGGTCTGGATATGGTACTTTACCATGTAAACAGTGCAAATTGTGCAGGTATCTTGATACCTCAGGTGGATTTCACCATCCGGACACAGGGAGACAATTGAGCTTTCATCTGAGAGCAAATTGAAATTCCACCAACTTGGTATATCTAAGTTATTGTGTAGAATGTTTTTCTTTTTATATAGGTATGACCACACGTATGTTATGAGATTGGATCAGGGAACACCTTTATGACATATCTAAACATGTTGACAACAATGCTTTGGCACGGCATGTTATGGCTGTGGGGGCAGGACATGAGTTTAGGTTTATGGTTGTAGAAATGGTACCATCTAATGCTAGACAGGGGCCTGTTAGAAACAGGGTTGAAAATAGTGAGCTTAAATGGATTATTAGGATGAGGGTGAATATGGGTAGAGGACTTAAAGACAAGTTGTCCATTCAACCTGTACTGGTCAATAGACCCTTACATGGATGAGAGGTTTGTTATATATTCATTTTTAAGAATGAATGTTTTAAAAGATTTATAGTCAGTTAAGGATTGTTTTATCATTTGTTGTTTTTTTACATATTCTGTATCTATTGATGTTCTACCTTTAAATGTTGAATTGATGTGATGTCACCATGTGGAAAGTATATTTAAATGTATGAATTGGCTTAGTTTGAATTGTCTGAGGAAGCAGCTTGACTGCAACAGCGCTCACCGCTGTTCTTACTTTTATTAAAGCAGTGTTTTATTCAGCTGTGGTTCAGTGCTCTTGTAAATATTTTTATATATGTCTACTATTGTGTTATGCAGTTGCCACATGTGGTACAGAGCTTACTGAACTTTTACATGGCCAAAGCTGCTAATAACTGCACAGTTGTGGTAAAATATTACAGGTGGCAGACAGTCTGCCTTCTGTTCCACCCACATATCATGCTCTTTCTTTCTGTCTTGCACTTCACCTAGCATTATATTTGGCACTTCACCAGGTTATTGTATTAAGAAGTGTGGCACACATTGGAGCCATCAGCAGTACACATTCATAACAGATGTAGTCCTGGTACTTACTAGTTATGTCTATCCCTCCTAGCATGTTTGAAGGGCAGTTTTCTGTCCTTTCACCCATTAACCTGGTGTGCTTGTCCATTCTGAGGCACTGTTGCAACTGCCTCATGTACACAGACAACCCTCCCCTCTAAACTCCAAACACACAGACCTGGGAGGGCTACCCATATATCACCCTAATGTGGACATATGCACTCTCCAGCAAAGACTGGATAGCAGGTGAAGAAGATAAGATCAACACCTGCACCACACAATATGGAACACATAGCTCACCATGACACCCACTTTGACAGTCATGACATACAGTGAAAAGCCACACACCCACTTTCCTAGAGGAATTCAATGGACATTTACCCAAACAGCACAGACCAGCATGACATACACCCACTCAGATACTGCAAAATGGTACATGCCAAGGGACACATATTTAACCTACACAGCGTGTCCCTCAACCTAAGCTTTTAAGGCTAACCACCTTGCACAATACAGTGATCATGGGTAACTCAATACTGAGGCACACACATATCTCACTCACTAAGCTGAATATGGAGCAGGTAGCCAAATGTCTATCACATGCCAGCATCCAACACATAACACAGCCAGTCATGGCACACCATAACAACTATGAATATCACTCTGTATCCATGTGGGTGCGAATGACATGGGACACACCTCCCTGGACTACATGACAAGAGACATGCTTGAATTCTCTGATTATGTGGTCCAGGCAGGTGTGACAGTATCCCTGAACAGTGTACCGCCATCACCCAGAATGATGCTGCGGTACTATCAACAGATGATTGACTGCAACATTGGCTTACATGTTTTGTGTTATTCTCAATGGATCTAGTACTGCTCTGCTTGGGATGACATGATTGACAGAACCCAATGACTTGCCACAGATGTTGTACATCTGTCACTGCTGGGTTTCCAGGTACAGGCTAAGTGTCTTGCCACCCCTATGATGTCTTGTTAGGCAGTGTACCTAATATAATTACCACCATAACAGCTAGTCACGTATGGAATCTGAGGGTCATGCTGCTCAACAGTAGACGTCTAACTGTCAGGATGCAGTCACTCAAAACACTCATTGGAGTGGAGGACACATGTCTGCTGTAATGGTGAGGTGGTTCACAGCAGCAGACAGCAGACCTTCAGTATCAGGCTATGATGCATTCCACAGCTGTCAGCCCCCAAACATAGACCACACCAGACCACCACAGGTGGTGTTGTCTCCATATTCATTATGGCTAGGAGCACCTCCAGACTAGTATCCCAGCATAATGCATTGGAGATAATTCCGGTACAACTGCCTTGGGGTAATAGTGCAATCCAGACCATAACCTGCTGTGGGCCCACATCTATGCTCTTAGACTGTCAATGCACATTCCTCAATACCCTGCCATCTATGATGGTCCAACGCAACACTGACATAGTATGAGTCTTCAACTAACCCGCCATCACCTGGGGAAAGTAGCCAAGCACCAATACAGTGGCCCAACATGTCTGGGATTCATCATTTCTATTGCCCCTGACCAGCTCATACTGACCCCTGGTAGAGGATGCAATGACCTTGACCTGTGTTGACTACTTAAATATGGAACTGTTGCTCATCCATAGATGTCAATCCCTTCATGGTGAGATCCACATAGGCTGTAAACAACATGGAACGCAACATGTCAACCACAACCCCCACAAAGGTAACCACCTTGCAAAACCTCTCCAAAGCTGACTTTGCAGCCATGAAAACAGGGTTGGATGTCTTCACTGCACCCATGGCAATGGGAATTAGCTGTATGACTGTGGAATCATACACATATGCACTGTACAAACAGGTACATGAATGCATGGTACTAGCCAGAGCCAACAGAACCCAGACACTGTCCTGCAAACAGTGGGAGACAATGTAATGGTCCCCTGCCATTACTAAAGTGTGAATCAGAAGGAGGACATTGTTGCAGAGAAAGGTGGTGTCCCATGACTGTTGAACTCCCTATTAGCCTCAAACACTAGTTTGGATCCCTCGTGGAATCCCCTACAGGCATCTATGATGGCAAACATGCAGCAGACACTGACAACAATCACAACAGCCTTTGATAGTTACATCAACAACCTCAACAACATTAAACACAAGTCCTGTGAGTTACTGCACAATGCTAATACCTATCTTGAGACAACAGATATTGGCCACAGTCTTGGTAACATATTCAGTGCCAGCTAAACCCATCTTTCCCCCCACAAGTGAAGTTCTGAGAGAATGTGTTCTCACATTCTGTATCCTGTTTCTGTTCTAGGAGTCTGTATGTCACCAGGATGTGGCCCTGCAGCAAGACCATGGGGTTTGGCAGTGTGGTAACACATCTACCATGTCATAGGCAGGGTACAGTATGTAACAAAGTAAATGCATATGCCTCACAGATTATAGGGCTGAGGGTTGTACATAGATATATGTTGCTTTACAACATCTCTTATAGAATGGAGAATGGTACGTGTTGTGGTTTGGGCACACCTCCAATTGCTAATAACCACAGCCACAGGGGATATTCATCAACCAAACATACTGAGATTACTATTCACACACACACACACACACACACACACACACACACACACACACACACACACACACACACACACACACACACACACACACACACACACACACACACACACACACACACACACACACACACATTTGCCAGTACTGAGATCCATAGGTTCATTACTTCATATGTGTGTAGTAGGTGAATGGGCCTGAAGGCTCTACAAGGCTAGCCCAAGGGAATACCCTGGCATCAGGCCACATGAAAATAGCCCCCAGTGTGGATCAGGAGTATAGTCACTGTAGTGGTCCCCAGGGGTGGGTATTGTATTCTCCATCCACTCATCCAGATTTCTATTATGGGTGGTCAGTGATGTGCACTGCTTCACATGTATGTGATTTATGTTCCATAACATGGACAGTGTCTGGGTGTCAACATGTCCCACATGCATGTTCTTTTAAGTGTGGAAGTGTTCTTGAGGTCTCTGAGGCATGTATTGTGGACAGATTGGTATCTTCAGAACTAACATTCCTGACCTCATTTATTGAGACATGGCTATGTAACTGAGGTAGTGATTGCACCTACATTGACAGTAAGATACAGGGATTCATTGGAGTTATTGGAGTCTGTCCATACAGAGCATGTGTATAAGGCATGGTATTCCCTTTGTGCGGTACATTTGCAGACTCTACAGTTGTTGCAGGTATCCAGTGGGGAACATGGCAAAAGGGCTACTGTACACATTGATTGGGCAACTGAGGGGATGGAACAGGGTGCCATGTCATTTTACTTGCTGGATAACACACACTCATTCAGGAGATGTAACACATCAAAGTACTTTCTGGTGTCAGTGGCACTGTTGTGGTCAACAGGCAGCTGCTTGTCAACCTGTGTTCCCCATTCTGTTATAACAACATCACTGTTCAGTGGACTACCACCAATGTATTACTTCATGTGAGCCATGGTGTTCCCAAAGGTGATGGTGGCACATCTCTTGGCACTGAGGTAAAGTCCAGGGTTCTGACAACAGTCATAGGTGTCAAGTAACCTTTGGGCATGATGTCAACATCACATGGATTGGGAATGCTACCACCAACCTTACTGTTGTATGCAAACATTATCAGCCAGGGTGCCTTTGTGTTTTCCTGCACCTCAGAAGGGTTGATCCCAAACATGAGAGGACATGGGTCTGTACCCTGTGTGACACCAGTCATGTCTGGTCATCAGTTTGACATGGAGTCCACTGCAATCACACCGTGGGTACTATCTGTGAGGCAATTTGCAGGAGAACTACTGATATAGTGGTTTCTGCCTAGACAAGTTTGTTTGTGTATGATTCCTGTGTGGAGAGTGGTATCTGAGTATCAGAAGGGTTAACTATATTGTTAACTAATCCATACTGTCACATAGTCATTGCCCATGACACTACACATTTAGGGCTGTGGATTGTCTACACCAACCTCTATGGTACTTGACAACTGTTGACCTTGTAATGTGGACATTGGGACATATACTAGGTCCTCAAAATAATAATTTAGCAAAACCTACCTCCCAATGGATCCTGTTATTATACAATCACACAGAAAACTGATGACACACACACAGACTCGGCAGTACTGAGTTTTGAATCCCTACCTAGCTATGTATTGTTACGGCAGTATTACACATTTATTGCATACACCACAGAGCTTATAAAATGAATGTTATACCAAGGTACTTCTAAGGTGAGGACGATCACCAGCCCTTGCACATACTGACATTGGGTAATGTAGTAGGTGATAGATTTCACAAAATATTTTACCATACACATACATTTACCAGTAGTTAGGGTCAAACCTCCATCTAACCATGTTTTCAAACCTTAATGTTAAACATTTACCACACGTACCACTCACCTTACATGATTTTGGGTTGCGAACAGGTACTTCTAAGGTGAATGATATCTGAAGGACTGCTAAAGTCAGGCACTGAGAAGTGTACTGGGTGTAAATGGGGCCAAAATTGTTAAGGTACAGACACATATATGTACACAGACACACTTGCCAGGAATGAGATTCAAACCACTATTTATTGCTAGTACATCGTTCCACATTTATCACACACACCACAGAGCTTATATGTAGAACAGTGTCCAAACATGCCTCTAAGGTGAGTGACATCAGCAGCAGTGTGCTAAAGGAGGGGTAATGGAAGTGTAGTGAGTGTGAATGGTCACAAAATCAAGTCTTTACAAAAACACACACACTCTCTCACACAAACATTTTCACAGTTGCCAGGACCAGAACTCCTACCTAACTAGTTTGCTACACTATACTATTATGCAGTTATCACAAGAACCACAGAGCTTAGATGTTAAAAAACTGTTCAAAGGTATCTTTGAAGGTGAGTGACATCAGCAGCAGTGGTAAAGTAGGGGTAAGGAAAGTGTAGTAAGTGTGAATGGCCACAAAATCAGATCTCTACAAAGACACAAACCCTCTCTCACAAAAACAGACACACGTACATAGTTGCCACATCCAGGATTAGAACTTATACCTAACTAGTTTACTACACTATAGCATTACACAGTTATCACAAGCTCCACAGAGCTTATATGTTGAGGAGCTGTCCAAAGGTATCTTTGAAGGTGAGTGACATCAGCAGCAGTGCTAAAGGAGGAGTAAGGGAAGTGTAGAAGTGTGAATGCCAACAGCATCATGTTTCTACAAAAACACACACATTCTTTCACACTTGCCAGGACCAGAATTAGAACTCCTATTTAACTAGTCTGGTACACTATCATATTTCACAGTTATCACAAGCGCCATGAAACTTGCATACTAGGGAACTGTCCAAAGGTATATTTGAAGGTGAGTGACATCAGCAGCAGTGCTAAAAGAGGGGTAAAAGAAAACCAGGTCTCTACAAAGACACCTACACTCTCTTACACAAACACACACATTTTCACAGTTGCCAGGACCAGGATTGGAACTCCTACTAACTAGTTTGCCGCACTCTAATATTACACAGTTATCATAAGCACCACTGAGCTTATATGTTGGAAAATTGTCCAAAGGTATCTCTGAAGGTGAGTGACATCAGCAGCAGTGCTAATGGAGGGGTACAGGAAGTGTAGTAAGTGTGAATGGCCACAAAATCAGGTTTCTACAGAGACACACACACTCTCGCTCACACAAACAGCCACATTTTCACAGTTGCCAGGACCACAATTAAAGCTCCTACATAACTAGTTTACTACACTATAGTATTATGCAGTTATCACAAGTGCCACAGAGATTATCTGTTGAAAAAGCTGTCCAAAGGTATCTTTGAAGGTGAGTGACATCAGCAGCACTGCTAAAGGAGGGGTAAGGGAAGTGTAGTGAGTGTGAATGGCTACACACACACACACACACACACACACACACACACACACACACACACACACACACACACACACTCACAACTTTACATTTGACAGGACTGAGATTACAACTGCTACATGGATACTTATATGTACTGTAGTGTTACACAGTTATCATGAGCACCAGACACTATAGGGCTGAGGGCTAACTAAAGAAATGTCTACAGTGAATGACATTAGCACATCATGTGAAATAGGCCAATGGGATGTGTACTGGGTGGGAACGGCCTCATAATGGGATTCTCTCTGTCGCTGTCTGTCTCTCTCTTCCCCACATCTCTGAGTGTGTATGTTTGACATATTATATTATGTTGACCTTAGATATGTGTGAGTATTCCTATCCAGTGCGTGTGTGTGTGTGTGTGTGTGTGTGTGTGTGTGTGTGTGTGTGTGTGTGTGTGTGTGTGTGTGTGTGTGTGTGTGTGTGAAGTATCAATGGTGTACAGTTTGGTGTGTGTGCACAGACATCTGTGAATAACCAATATCTGTAGTCCACTGTGTTGTCAGACATGGGCTTCATTTCTCTAAGTGTGGGAACATGCCCAGTATGACCTTCTATATTGAGTGTGTGCATCCATTCCAGGGAGGGTTGGACTCCAGTTCAGGATTTTGTGTGCTACAGCTACACCTAGCAAACTGCTTCTGCAGGATATTTGTAGATAGGTTGCCAATATGGAGACACAATGGGCATAACATATGGGGTAACTGTTGCTGTCTGTGCTGCTTGTGTAACATGGATGATTGTAGCACAGATTTCCTGACATATGTACTGTTTTACACTGTGATGTTTCATGCCATCAACTACTGACAGTTATCATTCTTTACTCACACTTATTTAACAGGGAAATACAAGATGACTGAAGCTGAGACCAATATTATGAGGCATATAGACTACACATTCTGGCATACTCCTGCCATTGTGGAGGGGTAGCTACAGACAATAGACTGCTGGTTCTGTGTAAATGGTCCAGCACCTTGTTAGTATGCTGGCTGGGGATCCCCTTCTTGGGCATTTCTCGGCTTCATGGAATGGCCATATGCTGCTGTGGCCATAGCTCTCAGGTTATCCAGAGGCAGAACGCGTATATCTGGTCAGTTTACCTTCACATTGTGGTTTACAAGCAGTTTTGTGGCTATTCATTCATGGGTTTGCAGAGAGACGGTAGTATGGGCAGACATTAAAGTTTCAGACTTCACACACTCCATGACAGCCATGCTTCTACACTGCCCCTCTGTTATTCTCTCGTCTACCTAACATTATATAAGCAATATCTCAGAGGTAATCCTATAGTTGGGCCTTTATCCCAGTAGTATTTATGGCCTGATCCACAGTCCTTGCAGTAGGACATGAGGAGGCATGCTACTGGCATTTGTCAACATGGCCTTGCATTTGTTTTCTGTTTACTGTGTTAGGTTGTTAGGACCACCTGACATTCCATACATTGGCTCTATGGGTGAGGCATGGGCCTTTACCAGAGCACTGTAGGTGCTGAAGGCTATCTGTAGCAGGCCAGTGCATTCTGTCAGTCATAAGTTCCCAGGCTGCAAACCAGTGGATTACCCTGGGGTGACAGTGGTGAGTGGTTGAGGTGTTCCTATCAATCCTTCCTGTTCATACTGTTCCACAGGTCTGGATGCAGTCGGGTTGCTGCTTACACCTAGGGACACACCTGCTTTGGACACCTATTCAGCATGCAGCATCATGTATGTATTCCCATACAGAGATGGGTTCATGCTGTACTCATTCCCTACAGCAAGGATATGACCTGTGATTAAACTGTGGCTGATGGTGGGGTGAGCTGGGTGCATGTGTGATATGGAAGCTACTTACACCTGACTCAGAAATATACCTGGAACATTCCCCTTATGCTGACTTGTGTGTGGACATGAGCAGCCTGTCATCACTTTATAACTGTGCCTTTTGTGGTCTGTCAGTGATTGGCCAGACTACCAGTATTTAATACTAGAGTGACAACTGATGTGATGCTAACCTCTATGTATAATTCCAAACGTGTGCTGTTGACAGTTATTTTATATGCACTATGTTTAGGTTACTTCCACCTGTGTACTGTTTCTACGTATGGGCCACCATTAATGGCATGTCCAGCTTTCTGATGGTGACAGATATTGACATCTGGACAGTGAGTATGTACAACTGCTGATGGGTGTAGCTGAGAAGCAGTGTGGTTGGCACTGCAGTTGATGGAACATGGCCCTGTCATCTACTGTACTGTCACTGAGACACAACCATCAAGGCCCACATGCTGACCACTTCCAGGCAATATTAAACACACAACAAACTTACCACACTGACCCCAGCATACTGTACACATGCAACAATGTAGATTGGGACAGTACTGACAATATATGCTCCAGTGATATTACTCCTCAAACTTACATGTTACTGCATTTCTACATTAGATTTTGAGAGGAAGGTGCACACCTGAAGACTTTAAACATTTGCAATGACTGTACTAGTATTTTGGTTACTCTGTTGGCTTGTATTTCATAATGTATTGTGACCTATAATGCAGAAAGGAGGCATATCAGTCGAGTACACATGCTAGATCTTAATGGCATATATTTTAGTTTCAGACTTCTTACCCTTCAGAACTAAAATGCAACTGCCAGATCTGTTGTAGTATGTCTGTGTAGGTCTGGTGGGGGGCTGTTCACCATTCCCATCATTTGGAGGCCTTAGCCCAGCTTTTTTTTATGGTCATCTACGCCTGTCATGCTGGGTGAGGCTGGTGGTGGGTATGTGACCCTCATTGACATCCATGTGTGTGACCTATGGACACCCACAGTTATTTGGGCCATCACATGTACTGCGGTGGGAGTTTTCACCTTGTGTAGTGCTACCTAGTATGTTGACACCAGTATTTATTATGAATTTCCTGCTGTCCCATATAGCTGTCAGCTGTCTGCTGCTATCCCACTCAGCCATCCAATTCTCTTGCATGCTTGCATACATATCATACATGCAAGTATGAGAACATACTACTCCATTCAGTAATTGATAGGAAAGGTGACTTACCTTGTTGCTGGGCCAGTATTGAGGGTGGTGCTGGAGGGCTGACTATGTCAGATGCACATAGTACACTCCCTATATATGGTAAAGCACAGGGAGTGTCATGTTTGGCATGCCTTTTATTGTATGTGTGAGTCAGAGAGGTATCAGTCCTTGTGTCCTTACAGTGTCAGTGTGTGTGCTATGCATTGCCTGTTTGCCATGACATAGGCATACTGGGCACACCTCCTTCTGCTTACAGAAGCAGGCTTAGGATGTTCCTCCTACGAGTCCTTCTATGCCTGTGCTGGCCTTGGCAATGGTGTGGGGCTGTGTGGCCCTGCCCTGTTCCTGCTGCAGCTGTTTCCAGAAGATCATATTGTGTAGCATGGCACATACTATGAACATTTGTGCACATGTAGCTGGAGAGTACTGCAAGGCTCCACCGGATATATCAAGGGAGCGGAACGGTGACTTCAGCATCTCAAACGCATGCTCTACAATGATCCTGGTTTGTGCGTGTGCCTCATTATGGTGTTCTTGCTCAGGTGTGTGTGCATTTCTGATTGGTGTCATCAGCCATGGCTCCAGTGCATAGCCAGGACTAGATGGCCATATGGGATGTCCCCCCTGGCAAATGCCTGATACAGCTGTGAACAATGCCAGATGTGGGAGTCATGATAGCTTCCAGGGCTGCCAGCGCACACATTTATGATAATGCCCTGGGCATCACACATGACCTGGCAGTTGATGGAGTGGAAGCCCTTCAGGTTTATGTAGACCCTACCCCACTCACTAGGTGGTGCTTTGATGTGGATGTGCATGCAGTCTATAGCACCAACTACCTCAGGATATTCTGCTATGTGGTGGAAGAGATGCATTCTTCTGGTCAATGCCTCATGGGTGATGGGGGAATATATGTGCTCATTGGCATGTGGTGTCATGGCATCCAGGAACTACTGGAGGACACTGGATGCTGATGCCTGGGAAATCCCCATGACATCCCAAGTTGGTATTTGGAAGGTACCTGTGGCTACTATTCTTAAGCCTACACATACATTGGTATCCACTGGGATGGGTTCCCCTCTGTTAGTTCTATGTGTGAGGCATAGCCGGCACAACTCAACAATTTGCTGTAGAATGTCCCTGTCCACCCTATAGTGCTCCACTATCTCCAGCTCATGTAGACCCTGGTAGGCTACCCTGAGTCTGTACACTCTTCTCCTCCTCCTCACTGTGGGTCAGTTGTCAGCATTCTCTTCCTTACCACCCTCAGTCTCTAGCATATATTGATGGATTAAAGCAGCTGCAGCCTCTAACATTTTTAATTAGTTTTGCCAGTTAAAAATGCCCATCTGTGTACACCGGTGGTATAGAGTTTGTGGGAAAAAACAGTCTGTAGGTAGTTTGCATAGTTTATAGTTGTGTGCTGGGCTGCTGCATGTGTAATTGGTTGATTCTGATACATTCCACCTCCCAGCTATGCTAGTTCTTCTTGATTGCCTTCATACTGCTGTTTCCCCAAAAAAAACAGTCTGGAAGGTGCTTGCATAGTTTATAGTAGGGTGCTGGGCTGCTGCATGTGTAATTGCTTGATTCAGATACATTCCATCTGCCAGCTATGCTAGTTCTCTTTGATTGCCTTCCTACTGCTGTTTCCCCTTCCCAGTTCCTCCCTATTTAAGCTCAGAGGCACACCGTACATACTCTGTGCTCAAATGTAAACAGTGCTGTCATTTCCTCTTTTTTTGGTTTAAAACCCAGTGAGCAGTGCGCACACCCGTTTAGGCTATGTACACACTGCTCAGCCACATCTGACACACCTCCTTCCTTAGCTGTGCTTAGCTAGGGGCAAACACGGGCCACAGAGCTCCAATGAGCATAAAGCAAGCAAGACACACCCCCTTATGAAGTCATTCAGCTCTAACACTTGCACTGTTGTATTGCTGCACCTACAAGGTTAGGTACAAGCTGACACTTTGAAGAAATCTGTGATTCAGTATAACTCCCCTCATTTGCATACCCCAGTCTGTAGGTCTTTAGGTACTACACTAACATGGACCCTTTCCCCTTGACAACCAGTGCTCCCTGGTATTGTTTACATTCTGCATGCTATTGACTATAATGGCAACATACAGAATTGACGTAAAATTTACTTTTCTCATTTTTTTTTTATTTTTGGCCCGATTCTATTTGTGCACTGCTGCCCTATGCTTAAATGGTCGAAATCAGCCAAAAAAAAAAAGTTTAATTTTCATAATTATTAATCACTTTTTAATGCCAATGGCCTTATATTTGGCCATTGGCATGTCTAATGTACATAATATATGCTTTTCCATGAGTTGTCATGCCTCCGTTTTGTCATTTGCAGAAATGTACTAAATTATTTTCTAAATACATTTCTGCACTGACACTGTTCTAGCATGGAGACCTAGCAGCTTGGTGGATCACAAAATCACCTCATTTGCATGGTTTTCAACAGCAAATGAGGTGATTTGCATATTTGCCAGTTTTCCATGGTAGAACAGTGTAAGACCGCTCATGCACGTGAGAACGGCACAATCTTGAAACACTCGGTGGCCATTTTCCATGCAGGAGCTCCTACAGGTGGCCATTTTCCATGCAGGAGCTCCTACACTCTTCCTGCATGGAAAATACAGCTTCCTGAATCCCAGGTAATGTTTATAGTTAGATAGCTATGCATGTTTTTTTTCTTGCGTCTATCTAGTTAGCTCTTTTTACTTACTTGCCTATGTATATGATTTTAGATCTTGTCACAGACCTGATAAAGGCTTTATTGCATTAGTTAGCTGAAAGTGATTTTAGTTAAAAATCAGTCTTTTTATATGTATATTATGCTTTTCTTAATACCTAATTTTGGAATGTGGGTTGCAAATAGATAGTCCCCCGGATTCACTAAGTGCCATTTAGGAGAAGGGTGGCAGCATGTCATGCATATCAATGAAGGCTCGCTGACTGAGCTCCTAAATGGACACGGAGTGTGTACAAGTGCAGAGGGCATGTCAGAGAGCAGTGCTCTCAGAATATACATGCCCCTGCAATGAAGAACAGCAGTGTATGAATAAGAATGAGCAAGACTGCTCATAGGTGTTTGCATACTCCCAGAGACATCCCCGCAAGTTTACAAGAGCAATAGTTAAAACATTAAATATAAGAAGTGTTTTTTTTTTATACAACAGATTAAATTTAACTGTAGGTGCACGGGTTTTCCCATCGCTTAGCTATGGTTAATGCAGCTTAAATGGTTCAAGAGGATAAAAAGTAAGATATATGCAAATGAAGCAGTGCAGCAATAGTGTAGTGGGCAGAACATTTGCCTTATGAGCAGTCATTCTCGGTTCGAGTCCCACCCGAGTACAATCCATTTTCCATGTCAAATCACTTTATGATCAGTTTAATTTTTTGCATAACCTACTACATAACATATATTTGTGAACTGGAGTACTGCATTAAATGCAGATGTGAGGTGTCATTGTCATGATGTTGTAAAGTACATAGATAATCACGAGTGCCCCATACAGTATGTGTACACAGGTGTCAGGGATACAAATGGAAGGAAAATGTGTAATGAATGATAAATTCATACAGTTTCCAAATCCACCACCTTCCCAAGAACCATTAGACATTACTGTCTAAATTAGTGTGGTGGTAAGCGGGAGAACACAGTAGTACACAAGAGTAAGCATATTTAAGCAGTAGTAAGTGGGAGTAAGCATATTTAAGCAGTAGTAAGCGAGTTTAAGCCTGTTTGGTCAGGGGTAAGCAATGCACACACAGGTTAAGCAATATTGAAGCTAACCCTCTGTAAGCATATTTAATCGGAGGTTAGCATTGTTTACCTTTGTGCAAACCTGCAGAAGCCCGCTTACAATTTCTTAAAAGTGCCTTAATCACTCTGTATGGATCAGTCGCTGTTCTCGCCAGAAACAAAATAAACAGCCTTTGCAGGTCTTGAACCCATGACCCTGTAGTCACAGTAGTTAACCACTAAGCCATCACAGCAGTATATAATACTGAGGTATCACCAAACAGATCCTTACTATAGGAAATACAAACTGAACATGTGAAAGGAATCTGTATACAGTATTATATTGTATAACCTACTACATAACATAAATATGTGAAATGGAGTACTGCATTAAGCCCAGATGTGAGGTGTCATTCTAATAAAGTGTTGAAATCCCCTAATAAACACAAGGACCCCATACAGTGCATGTACACATGAATCATAGATACCAAACACATATATAAAATGTAATAAATAATAAATCAATTCCAAAATGCAAATATAATGCAAATTTAATATTAAGCAATGTTAAGAATTGTACAGCCCAGCTTAGTAGGTGTAAGCAATGTGTAGGCCAGTAACTAAGTCTGCCCATTGGTATACCTCTTTAAGCAATGCCAACCTTAGGTAAGCAGGTTCGCCCATAGTTTATCATTTTTAAAACTGTCCAATCATGGCAAAGTGCGGGGAAACTGGCCCTATTTAAACCCAACAGGCGGGAACTGGTTGTAGCTTCCCTCTGTGAGCGCTATGTCTGAAGTGGGAGAGGGTGTGCAATTTCATATCCAGGAGTCCAGAGTCATGACAGGACTCCTTGTGAAAGACCATGACCAGGGACTGCTGCAGGGCCAGTACCAGGGTTCCCAATACAAGGCAGAAGCCTGGGACTGTCTCACCTGTGACCTCACCAGTGCCACTGGCATACCCCGAACTGGTGAGCAGGTCAGGCATCACTATGCTATCCTAAAAGTGGAGAAAGGGGGATCTCTTGGATCAGTGGATCCAAGAGGCTAGGAGAGCAGGGGATGTCCCAGCCATGTGTAAGTATCAGTCCACTACCCATTTAATAATTGCCAGCTCATGTATATTATGGATAGGTATGGCTAAATATTCATCTTATGTCTTTCACAGTGGCAGGTGAGTGGGCTGCGAACCAGGAAGCCCATGCCTGTAGACTGCAGTGGTTGCGATGTGAGACAGGTTAGTGATACTCTTGCATGTACTGTCATAGGGAATAAATCTAAAAGAAGCAGTAAGTTAATTGCCTGTATAAAACCTGTATTGTTTAAGGCATGTACTGCATATACCAGAGAATAGGGCAGGATGAGTCTCATATAGGTTGTATGTAAATAAAAGCATAATAGCCTGACAATAAAGGTCTAGATGCTGGACTGCATGTGTTCACTCTGGTATCATATGGTAATGTAGAGTTGCAATCACTTAATAGTACTGTTATATTAAGCACTGTTACCCACACTGTGCTACATAAATAAAATGTGTAGGAATGTCTGTATATGACTGTTGTAATCCCAAGAGGTCATATATATACAACTGAGAGAGACTTAGACAGAAAACAGTGAAAAGACAGACAACAAAATCCAAATAGCACACTCAACTCCATGTGAACTGTTGTATTTTTTGCCATGGTTCGAATCCTGGGAGTGGTAGTAGGCTGTATGCAGAATCATACCCCACAGCTGTCCAGATATGTGCTGAATGTCCAGTAAATTGGCCCAAATCTGCTGCCTGTCACCCTGTCCCCCTGGCAAATCAGTGGGATAATCCCAGATATTTAGGCAGCAAACAAGACATATAACTGATTGTTAGACATCTATAAGAACAAACCTGGCAATCTAGTGACTCCCCAAAATTTTATGAGAATAATTAGCCAAGTATGTCCCATCTCTGCCCCCATGTTGTCAAGCTGTGATCAGAGTGTGTACAATAACAGAGTGAGATGTATGTGCATAATAGTAATGTGGAAACTGGTAATTTGTATGGCAACATTTAGGTAGTGCTAACAAACATTGCTCCCACAGGTCTGTTAGATATGAACACTGTGCCTAGAAATTAAAAATTTATATCCTGTACTGGTACTGTTTACTCTGGTATTGTATGGCATTGTTAGTGTTGCAGTTGCTCTGAATAATAAGGTATTACTCATCACTGTCATGTCACCCACACTGTACTACATAATACAACTGCCTAGAAAATCCCATATAAGATTGTTGTAATTACAAGGTCAGAATGTAAAACCACAGGAGAATTATAGACAGAAATCAGACAAGAGATAAACAGCAATATCTACATAGCATACTCAACTGTAATAGGCAGTGTTTTATTTTTAGCAGACACAGCCATGGCTGGAATCCTGGGAGTGGTAGTAAGCTGTATGCAGAATCATGCCCCACAAGTGTAGAAAAATGTCCAGAATGTCCAGTTAATCAGCCTATATCTGCTGGCTGTTACCCTGTACTCCTGCCATATCAGTGAGATAATTTCTGATATATAGGCAGCATCTCATGCCATATAACTGACTGTCAGACCTGTACATATTTGGAAAATGTCACATAAACCAAACCTGTCATTGTACAAGTCACTAAAGGTTTAAGAGGGCAATAGTCAAAAAATATGTCCCTGTTCAACTGCATGTGATGAAGACATGCCCAGAGTGTGTCCAATAAGAGATGGACAGGTATGTGCATAACATCACCCTGGAATCTTGAACTATGTGTAGAAACAGTTAGGTAGTGTTAACTAGCAATACCTTTATGAGTATACCAGGTATGAGGTGTATACTGCAGGTAAAACTCAGTTCATGTATATAGTTGTCTACAGTCATACCACTGTGCAAACTAAGGCAATAGGGTAGTCTACTAATAACTGTAAGGTACAGATCATAGCACTGACTAGGAAAGTAATGCGAACTATAGGAATATACTAGTTGTTAATTGACATCTTTCTCTCCTCCCACCATATCTGTAACAATAAACTAAATACACAACTCAATTGGTGCTGAATTAACTCTACTGTTGGGACATATGTCCTATTGTTTGATAATTCTTTAAATTTGTGTCTATGCATGTACCATGTTAAAATACTCCCACATTGGTAGCATGCTGCCAGCAATGTACCTGCATGCTATTCTAATGACCACTGTGGTTCCATATATGCATGTGTTCTATTTGCTATGCAATTGTTCCATATCTGGTGTTTAGGTTAATGGGAATATCTATGCATGCTGTTATACCGACTCCTGGAATGTGTTGACTATTACTAACCCACATATGTTGATAAAATGTAAAAACAATAGGACGTATGGGAAGGCCACTCCCGGTCCCGGCAGACTCACCTATCCGACCTCAGCTGGCCGTGGCACTGGGCACCAGCACATCTGGGGCCCAACCAAGGAATTCCTTGTTCATTGGTTCTTCACCATCTTTGGGTGGAACCACCTCATTGGATGGGGCTTGCCCCCCTGGGAGTGGTCGCAGACAGGAACCTGTGACCCATCACCAGGTCCGGGTTGTCGTGCATAGCGAGCTCCACAAAGAATTTGGAGATTTGCTACGCCAGCTTGAGGGCCGTGTGTCATGACTAGAGGGTTGGCCCTGCACTCCTACACAGCCCCCAGCGCAGCCACTTTCAGGGCTGTGAAGGTGCAGTAGTGACTGCTCATGGGTGGGGACCTCAGTCCCACTGTTTCCACTAGGGGGCTCATGGGCTTCCAATTTCCAAACACCCCTCCCCATCAAGGTGTCCCCCCCACATGTGTCATATACTGCCCCTGTATGTGTCTTGTTTGTCTTGTCTGTTAACCTACCCAATCTACCTCCCCAAATATACCTACTATCCCTCCCCAACATCCCACTCTCACCTGAAAAAAGGGGCAATCTGTTCCCAAAAAAAAAAATCTTGCCCCATAAATAGCTGTCCATTTCGCACACGTCTCCACTGGACACATAATTTTGTCTAATTGGCTTAACAACATATTATTGGTGTCCTCACCCCTATCTCAGGGGTATGAGTATCCAAATCTATCTCCAAATTCAGTGTATATGCATAGCTGTTGTTGTAGAAGAAATAGGCAGCTATGGACCTTCCCTACACCCTTCCTGCACATCCCTAGCTATTTTCCCTACTGTCTTTCCATCTTTGTGCCCCTTTTTCACCACTTTTCTATCAACCCTTTTTCATTTCTTTTAAGGAAATTAGCAAGGGGGTAAGCGGGAGTAAGCACTTTTAAGCAGCAGTAAGCAGGTTTAAGCTAGTTTGAGTGGGGGTAAGCAATGCCTACACAGGTTAAGCAATTGAGAAGCTAAATCAGTATAAGAAACTGTAACCAGAAGTAAGCAGTGCTTACCTTCGTGCAAACCTGCGCAAACCCACTTACAACTGCTTAAAAGTGCCTTAATCACTCTGTATCCAATGGACCTTGTTCTGCCCAGCAACAAAATAAACACCCTCTGCAAGGCTCAAACCCAGGACTCTGCGCACCATAGCTAAAGTGATTTGCCACTAAGTTATGTCAGATATA
>NC_056729.1:1276924005-1277029005 GCF_019279795.1 Protopterus annectens
TTGGCCTGAGTGTGCAAGTTCTCTTGTAAGAGATACTGCTATCTGCTGTCTGTAACACTGCTGCCCACACACAGGAAGGCTGTCCACCATACAGGAAAGGTAAAGGGACCATGCCCACATGATGTAGGGATTTATAGTAGTGGGTTGCCATGACAGTGGTAATTGGAAGTACTACACAGAATGCTGCATGCAGGTTGCAAGTGGAGGACACTGATTAGTGCAGAGGCCATCCCCTGATCATGTGCATCACCTACAAAAGCCATGCTGCAATCTATTCCAAGCAGCTCAATCCATTTACTGGAAAGAGAGAGAGAGAGAGAGGTAGAAAGAGAGAAACTGAAACCAAAACGAAAACCAAAATCGAAACAGAAACAGAAATAGAAATAATCAAACAAGCAAACCTAGAAAGAAAACAGGCTAAAGCCAAAGACAAGGAGATAAAACATACTCCTACAATGAAACCATCCAAAACAGACCTCATTCCCACAACAGGTATCTGAAGTATATATGCATGTAATTGACAGTAGTACTTGGTCCATAATACTGGGATAGATAATGTGGAATTACATATATGTGCCATCAGGTGTTGTTGTAATGATGTTCAGCTGAACAACTGCTATGGACAATAGAGTCTGTCCTTGTGGGTAGTGGGCCATACCCCTCAACTGTTGGTTGGTAGATATAGAGGACAGCCTACAGGGGTGGTATATGACACATGTTGTGGGTAAACACCCTGGATGGTATGTGTGGTCTGCAATGTGGAAGCCCTATGAGCCCCCAAAGGAAACAATAGGAACAAGACCCCCACCCATTGCTAGTCACAACAGCAGTTTCATAGCCCTGAAGGTGCCTGGCCTGGAGTCTGAGCAGGAGGATCATGTGGACCCTGTGATTGTGTACTTGGGGGCTTCAAGGTGCTGTAGTACAGCCCACAAGTTTCTGTGGACCCCCTATGGAACAGACCCTGGACCTGACCTTGGGTGACAGGATCATGTCTGTGTGTGCCCCGGGGGGACACCATCCTTTGAGGTGGTTCCACCTGAAGGTAGTGCTGGACCAGCAGATGAGGAGTCCCCAGGGTGGGTCCCACATGTGATGTGGCATGGTAACACGGCCAGATGAGATGGGAGAGGTGGTTCTGTTGGCAACTATTCCCTAAACATGCTATTGTGTCACTGTTATAGAACATATGTGGGTAGTAATAGTCCACACAATCCCAGAACATGCCCAACAGCATGCATAGATATCCCCAATAACACAAAAGGAAAGATGTGCAGCAATCACACAACAAGCATACTCCATGCATATAAGGAACCATAGTGTCCCTGACAATGGCATGCAGGTGAAATAGTCCATAATAGTCCAGCAGTGATAGTGTCCCCACAAGGAACATGGCTACAAACACATAGCACAAAGCATGGTAAAATACAATATATGTCCCAATGGTAGGTAAGCTGTAGCCATACCTATTGAGTTGTGTGAACAGTTTATTGTCACTGATATGGTGGGGGAGGGACAAAGATGTACATTAAGAACTATGGTAACCTTGCTGCATGAGTTGCTCAGACCTGTTTTCATCTTTATGTCTTTCAGGCAAGATGTCCCACAGCCAGTGTATTCAGCAGCAGAAAATGAGGTCATTCTTAACCACCTGATACAGCACTATCAGGTTCTCTTCAGCAGGACAGTCCATGAGCAGCAGGAGCAGACCACCCTGTGGAACGATCTAGTCCACAGGGTCAGTGATGTTGGCGTGTATAACTGCAGTTATGAGAAGGTCCGATATCATTGTAGTGACCTGCTTTGCAATGCCCATCGGCATGCTGCTGCAGTCTGGGGGGATCACCTCGCAACATGGGGGGGAGTCATGCCATCCATCCCCCCCGACGCGTGTTGAGGAGCTTCTTGCCAGCCAAGTGGCACCTGCCTGCCTGCACATGCAACAACTGCTGGAGACCATTGTGGAGGTGGCTACCCACACACCAGCTGAGGAGCATGCAGGTAAGTCCACAGGGCACATCAGTAGACCACTGTTGCATATGCATCTGCATCTGTACAGGTAGATAATGCATAAGTGAGATGTCATATATGTAGTTTGTTGCTGCATAGTAGTAATAAACAGATGTGTATAAGCTGTAGTATTGTGGACTTGTACTGTTGATGTACTTTAATGCTGCACCCACCCTGTAGTAATGCCACAGCTGTGGCCACTGACATCACATCTCTCACACTCTTATGTTGGTCTCTCTGGTATACCACCAAAGCAGCAGGCTGTAGCTGGTGAGTATGGTTTATGTTCATGGTTGCCAATACACCTGGCATGTAATGGCTATGGTATATTCCATGCACACATCTAACACACCTACCCATAATGCATGCCATACATGTTCACGTATTGTTGCTGTTAACTGCACTGCTTTATGATGGTGTATCTGAAGGGTATGTCAGACACCTGCAAGATAACTAACATCCTGTCATTGTGAAATGTGTCCACAGAGATGAACATAATGGTGGGACACATGGCCTACAGTAGGGCCATGTGTGAAACATCACCATTATACAGTGCTACAACAGTGTATATACCAGTATTACAATGGCAATTGTTACAGATCTACCCTACGGCATATCCTAATACTGTGTTCCACAACCCTTAACACCTGCAATGTGGACCCAACATGAGCACTGAGTGTGTAATACGGAATCGTAGGTTAGGGCAGCAAAAATGGGGAATGCATAACTTCACAAGCACTGGAAGCATATGTGTGCACACACTTCAGAGAAAATATAGTGGAGGCAGCTATTGAGGTACTGCCTGCATGCATTTGCCATGGAAATACACCGTTCAGCAAGTACACGTCCCCAATGTCACACCAAGTTGTGGTCAGCTGTCCAAGACATTTGGCCATCAAATGTGCATACTTAGCTGCAACAGAGGCAGGCGTGGCTTGCACACATCTTACATAAGATGGCATGGGCCCCATACCCAACAGGTAGCACCCATGAGCTGCACATGTAGCCATACCTCACCATTGCATATGCCATGAAAAACAGTGCAGTCAGTCATGTATGTGGCAAGGATGTATGGGACAGGAATGATGTAGGACATTAACAGATGGCCACCCAAGACAAATGCTGTCACATGTAGCAAACTGGTCATGCGTGCTGCCCACTAACATGCCACAACACTGAGGTGGTAGCAGGAATGTCGAGCAAGTACTGGCTGTACGGTACCCGTGTCAGCAATTGCCTGGACTCTGCAAATGAGTGGCCTAGGGATCAGGGTAAACAGATGTGACAGTTGTACGACAGGAAACATCAGTCAGGCCTCTCTACAGGCAGTGTATGCATAACAGAAGAGGTCCCCAACAGTTATGCATTGCAATGTGTACTGGTGTACCATGACCACACTGGAAACCTACAGACAGTATTATGTAAGATGCAGGTGCTGCACAACCAGTGCCTCACCCCACCTCAGGCTCACCATCCCCATCTGTACTGTGCCAGTGCCAGTGTACATCTGTATGTTTGCCAGTCATTAGCTTGGACTAGGCTGCTACACATGGTGTTCAGTGTTTGGGACACTGTAAACTGACACATGTATATGCCATAGTTGTCAAGAATCTGCAAAAAGGCTGAAGGTGGGGAGAGTGTGTCATCATGACACAACAGTGCACTGCAGCAGGGATCCTAAGCATGCTAAGAATGGCTGTATCTGCACACAGTCAGGTTCAGGAACTGTGGCAGACGTAACCCTAACCCCACAGCAATAGTGACGGCAGTGTGTGAACTCTAAGGGATGTGCACATGAGTAGACCTTGCAATCATCATGCAGAGTTGGGGGACATGTGTAAGGCAGACTGGCCAAATACTGGCAAATGCAGACGGCCCATGCTAGTATACCCTTGTCAGGAATAGTGACTGCTGTAGTACACATAAAAATAGGTGCAACAAACCATCATGATAAGGGTGTGTACACATATGCACCCACGGAGTGTATGCATTGTGGTTTTCATATGCACACCTAACACATTTGTTAGACACTGCATGTGAATGTACAGGACATATGCCACATATCAGGCTCATGTACTGTTAATATATGCGGTGATGTGGTCTCATGGCATATCAAGGAAGAGTGTGTCATGTCAATTAGGGTGTGTACACTCCTCATTGCCATGGTAAGGTTTGATGGTTGTCAGTGGAATAGTATTATAGGTTCATAGGTTCATAGGTTGGTACTAGGCTATTGGCCCTAGGGCCTATGCAAGCCTAGCCATAACAATTCCCTGGATATTTCTTCCCACAATATTTACTACTCTGGACCCCTGTCTAGCAGAGCGACTGACATGGTCCCCGGGGTGAATTTCCTATCTGCCATCCAATCATCAAGGTTCCTTTTGAAGAGGCCAATGAGACGCTCTGCTTGACATGTATGGGTAGTCTATTCCAGAGTATGGGGAGTCTCTGGGTCAGGAACTCATCCCTCCAGAGCCTATTATATTGGTCATACATGCACCGCTGATGTTGAGATCTGTAAACCAGACATCAGGCATTCACAAATTACATATGTCCACATATCATCCTAGGTATGTGTGGCTCAAACACATAGGGGCTGTGAACATTAGAGCAGACATAACTGACACAGTAATACACATTCAGCAATGGTTTGTACACCTGTGACATTTGGTGCACAGTACATGGCAGGGTGCAGAACAGGTTCACAGCAATACTGTGCACATGGGTGCAGTGCTTTCCAGGGGAATGGTCATCACCTACTAACACAGCCCATGCATCACACACATGTATATTGTTGCTAGCATGGATTGACTAAAGCTGCAGTGCATGCTGTTGAGTACCATATGTTATGCATGTTGACAGATGGGTAATGGGAGGACTGTATGTACTATCTTTGTGCAACCTCACCTGCAGGTGAGTGTATGTGTATGTGCATGTGTGTGTGTGTGTGTGTGTGTGTGTGTGTGTGTGTGTGTGTGTGTGCATGCGTGTGTGTGTGTGTTTATGTGGGTGTCCATGTATGCACATGTGTGACTGTGGGGTTGTTCATACAGCAGTACTTCCCTTTGGAATCATGCAGTACATGGGCATGGACTGACACATGAGACATCAGGAATACTTGTCTGATATGTAATCACATGACAGCTGATAGTATAATAAGGTCTGTAGCTTGGAACATGGATTGTGAGTGAAACTAGACACTAGGTATACCCCTAATATTGCAATCAGCAGAAAGGTGAACAACTACTCACGTATGCAGCACTACAGATGCAGTGATGCATTGGGGAATTATTAGACAATACCAGGGAGTGTATCCATATATTACTGTTGTCCACGTGATAAGTTGATTGAGCAGCAGCATACCTCTCAACCTGGAAACATCAAAAATCTGGACAAGGGCCATGAAAAATAGGTACAAATCTGTACGCTGATTAACATCTAATTTGCATACACAATTATGTAACCCCACCCACTCCAATGGAATTGTGGGATACCAACTTTCAAAGACAAACTGAAGAACCGACAACCAAAATATGGCACCAGCGTCCCCCTGCAGCCATTCCAATGCCCCATTACCTGGCTTTTTCACCCCATTTACCATAAACACTAATGTGTGCATACTGCTTTAGTTCTACAATTATTTGGATTTTAATTTTGCATTTTGCTGCACATCATTGCAATCATCATGCAGAGTTGGGGTGGACATGTGCAAGGCAGACTGGCCATATACTGGCAAATGCAGAGGGCCCATGCTAGTATACCCCTGCCAGGAATAGTGACTGCTGTAGTACACATAAAAATAGGTGCAACAAACTGTCATTATAAGGGTGTGTACACATATGCACCCATGAAGTGTATGCATTGTGGTCAGCATCTACACACCTAACACATTTGTTAGACACTGCATGTGAATGTACAGGACATATGTCACATATCAGGCTCATGCACTGTTTATATATGCGGTGATGTGGGCTCATGGCATATCAAGGAAGAGTGTGTCATGTCAGTAAGGGTGTGTGCACTCCCCATAGCCATGGTAAGGTTTGACGGTTGTCAGTGTAATAGGATCATAGGTTCATAGGTTGGTACTAGGCTATCGGCCCTAGGGCCTATGCAAGCTTAGCCATAACAATTCTCTGGATATTTCTTCCCACAATATTTACTTCTCTGGACCCCTGTCTAGCCGGGCGACTGATATGATCCCTGGGGTGAATTTCCTATCTCCCATCCAATCATTAAGGTTCCTTTTGAAGAGGGCCAATGAGGCGCTCTGCTTGACATGTATGGGCAGTCTATTCCAGAATATGGGGAGTCTCTGGGTCAGGAACCCATCCCTCCAGAGCCTATCATATTGGTCATACATGCACCGTTGATGTTGAGATCTGTAAACCAGACATCAGACATTCACAAATTACATCTGTCCACATATCATCCCAGGCATGTGTCGCTCAAACACATAGGGGCTGTGAGCATTAGAGCAGACATAACTGATACAGTAATACACATTCAGCAATGGTTTGTACACCTGTGACATTTGTTGCACAGTACATGGCAGGGTACAGAACAGGTTCACAGCAATACTGTCCACATGAGTGCGGTGTTTTCCAGGGGAAGGGGTATTACCTACTAACACAGCCCATGCATCACACACATGTATATTGTGCTAGCATGCATTGACTTAAGCTGCAGCGCATGCTGTTGAGTACCATATGTTATGCATGTTGACAGATGGGTAATGGGAGGACTGTGTGTACTATCTTTGTGCAACCTGACCTGTAGGTGAGTGTGTGTGTGTGTGTGTGTGTGTGTGTGGGGGGGGGGGGGATTATTTTGTTTATAAGTGCCATCTGGTGGAGTGGAGAGGAGTTGATGCATGCGGGATATGTGTGTGCATGCGTGTGTGTGTGTGTTTATGTGGGTGTCCATGTATGCACATGTGTGATTGTGGGGTTGTTCATATGGCAGTACTTCCCTTTGGAATCATGCAGTACATGGGCATGGACTGACACATGAGACACCAGGAATACTTGTCTGATATGTAATCTCACGACACCTGATAGTATAATAAGGTCTGTAGCTTGGAACATGGATTGGGAGGGAAACTAGACACTAGGTATACCCTTAATATTGCAATCAGCAGAAAGGTGAACAACTACTCACGTATGCACTACAGATGCAGTGATGCATTGGGGAATTACTAGGTAACACCAGGGAGTGTATCCATATATTACTGTTGTCCACATGATAAGTCGATTGAGCAGCAGCATACCTCTCAACCTGGAAACATCAAAAATCTGGACAAGGGCCATGAAAAATAGGTACAAATTTGTACGCTGATTAACATCTAATTTGCATACACAATTATGTAACCCCACCCACTCCAATGGAATTGTGGGATACCAACTTTTGAACACAAACTGAAGAACAGGCAACCAAAATATGGCACCAGCATCCCCCCGCAGCCATTCCAATGTCCCATTACCTGGCTTTTGCACCCCATTTACCACAAACACTAATGTGTGCATACTGCTTTAGTTCTACAATGATTTGGAATTTAATTTTGCATTTTGCTGCACATCAATGCACAAGCACTAACAGACATCTGATAAACAAAACAATACTGTCTGACAATGAAAATAGACTTGGCATTAAAACTTCTCTGACCTTGAAACTCACATTCATTGAAACCTGCACCACATCCAATGAAAATGCATCTGGCCAGTGGTGAATAAAGATTACCTTTGGGCTGTTTTCAAATCATTGGCCCCTTGCACACAAAACAAGAAACATACATGTGTTCTTTTCTTTGATGCGCCTTCCTGACTTTATTAAGTTATATTCCTTGTATAATACAGCACATTTGTTAGACAGAGCACATTTTAAATTTATTGTTTGAATGAACATTTTTCCAGTAGGCTGTACTATAGGCAATGAAAGAAAATGCATGAACCGATAATTACAAAACTGACCAATTCAGAACATTTCCATCATAAAAGTCTACTTCCACACCCAAACTATAAACAGAATGACAGTAGTGTAAGCCATATGCATCTTGCACAGCTTCTTGCACTTATTTTCAATTTCAGGGTTTTTTTTGGGGGGGCAAAAGGTAAAAAAACAGGGACATATTTTAAACATTGCTTGTATAATTTTGGAAAGTTGCTAGAATAAAATGTTGTGCTACCACCATGCATGTTACTGGCAAGTCTTGAACCCAGAACACTTTATACTACAGTCAGTGCAACATACCACTATGCTAAATCAGCTGTTCAAAAAATTAGGAATACTGAAACTTAATGGCTATCATTTATTGAATTCAGTTCTCATTTCTCACCATAGTTCTCAACCTCTTAGCACAAAAAAAACTGGACAAACAACAAAGCCAATAATAGGAAAATAGTAAATAAACTGACTTCTCACTCACCATAGTTGTGAACGGTTATCACAAAAAACCTGGACAAACAACAAAGCCAATAATGAGGGAATACAAATTCTGTTGTCACCATAGCTCTCAACTCTTAGCACAAAAAAGATCTGGGCAAAGCCTTCTCCTTGTCCATTCAGTTGTGGCTTTGGCTTTATAATATGTAGACATACAGTTAACATTCCTCGAAACTAAAAGAAGAGGTGTGCAGATAGACTGCTTATTCAAATCCCTTTTATTTGTAGGGTAGTGGAATGATTACGATTTTTAATTAAGATTAAATTGGCAGTTAAAATGTAATTGTTAGTTAGTCTTACATTTAATGGTGTGGTAACTCCAGCAAATTTCACTATGTACAAGTGCAAATAAAGAAACCAGAAGTGGTTTGCACTCTGCAGTATGCAGACCAAAGTCAAAGAACTTGGAACAAAGAAAAATAATGAAACCTGAAAGCTTTTAGTGTTTTATTTCAGGGTTTTTAACTACAATAAGCATGTGTTGATAGACACTTCCCCGGATTCACAAATCCTCAGTGTAAGACTTAATAAGTCTTACTCGGAGGCTGCAGTTGAACGGTATGACGTCAGCGTGCCATGAATATTCATGAGGGCACGCTGACTCAACCGTGTCTTACACGGACCGGGTAGGAAATCAGGGGGTGTGTCCGACTGCTGAGCAGTCTAAATGGCCATGCCCCTGCAAGGTTTGTAAAAGGAAAATGAAAGCACACAAGAGCGAGTCCACTCAAATGTCCTAGCACCCAACAGCACACTCCCTGACATTGTAAACCCCCATCACAGTTATGAAAAGTAAAAAATTAATTTTATTTTTTTTAAATTCCCGAAATAGCTGCCCGTATTTGCGCGTGTGTGCATGGGTATGCCCATTGCTTAGCTGTAGTTAGCAATTCCAACTTGGAAGAGCATAAGAAAGAATGTTTACGCAAACCACACCAAAGAGCAATAGCGTAATGGTAGAGCATTTGCACAAAGATGAGGCATTCACAGTTTGAGCCCCACCACTCCCCTTCTTATTTATGTTTTAAATCAGTACATGGAATAATACCTGACACATATGATTAAAATATCTGTAAAAAGCAGTGAAATGGCCAATGTATCAGTGAACAAAATATTAAATTTTTAAAGGATCCTGATACATAATTGCTTGCAGTTAAGCAGCGCTTTACCCAGCGCAATAGAGTTGCCCATAGTTTAACAGCACTTTACCCAGCGCAATAGAGTTGACCATAGTTTAATAGCGCTTTACGCAGTGCAATAGAGGTGCCAATAGCGAAATAGCACTTTAACCAGCGCAATCTGTTTGCGTGGATGTGTGCAACTTGCCAACCAGTGCACCGTAGGGCAACATGGAGCAATGTAGAGCAAAGTTGCTTAAATGCAGCCACACCCGCGAGCCTGTCTGGACAGTATGAAAATAAAATGAATGACAAAGTTCGAACCCAGGACTCTGTGCATCCTAATCAAAGCACAAAACCACTAAGCCATGACGCCATGACAACTTAGGAGAAACAGCCACTGTTAATATACATATACTTAGTAATGCTAGATTAACCATTACTAAGTAGGTCTGCAGTCAGCCGAGAATTTTCAAAAATGGCCAATCGCAAAAAAGTGTGGGGAAATGCGGCATATTTAAGCACCATAGGTGGGAATACTCGCCATAACTGATTGTAGCTCACATCTGCAGTTAAATGGCTGGTGTAGGAGAGGGTACACACTTCCAAGCGCAACACTGGGGCATCGAGGAGTCGAAACACATGGTTTGGCTCCTTGTCCACCATCATGAGTCAAGACTCCTGCAGGGCCAGTTCCAAGGGATGGAGTACAAGGCAGAGGCTGGGAACCGGTTAGCTCATGACCTCACCAGTGTCACAGGCCTTCCTTGGACTAGTGAGCAGGTCCGTAACCACCATGCAGACCTGAAGAGATGGAAGCAGGACTGCCTGAACCAATGAATACATGAGGCCCGTGGCATGCAGGATGCCCCACAACTGAGTAGGTAGCCATGGAATGCAGTATGTAGGAATTGATAATTGGTTCTGTATAATGGATAGGTATGTCTCAATATCCCTTAATTTACTTTACAGCTGCAGGTGACCATGTTGCGAATCAGCAAGCCTATGCAGATAGGCTGATAAGGCTGCACCACCAGGCAGGTTAATGATTATTCCGCATGTATTGTTATATAAAATAGGGGAGAGAGCATGAAATAAAGTGTTGCAGTCCAATAATACAGCCATAAATGGCCTGAATAACTCCTCAGCATGTACTGTCAGATAAAAAGTCAGAGAGCCAGAAAAAGAGTGTAGTAACCCATTAAGAAAGGTAGCATGTCCGGAATAATATCTCTGCAGGGACTGTCATATAAAATAAGTGAGTGAGCCTGAAAAAGAGTGTTCTAACCTATTAATAAAGGTATAATATGTCTTGAATATGTCTTCCATGTGCACCGTTATAACAAATAAAGGAGTGAGCCTGTGGAAAAGTGTGTAATGTCATTAATAAAGGTCTAAAACCCGGAGTGTGTCTGTGTCACTTAGTTTGAAATGTTGTTGTACCCTTGCATTATAGAAATAGCACTGTTTTAAAAAGTGCTGGCAACCCAGAGTTGTGCAGTCCCATATAAAGTGGGTGATGGAAGTGCTAGTAGCTGTGAAGCATATATACAGTCCTCAACAGTCAGTTACTGGCTGGCATGCATAAGTAAATCTGGTACACGAGTAGTATGTTAATCTGTTCCCCAGAAATGTGAGTGTGTGTCAAGAAATGCAGGGTTCTGTACAAATAGAAGTGAAAATGTCATGTGAAAACATCCAGATATGTAGATAAAGAAATATAAATGTAATCAAGGAATATGTAGCAGTAACATCTGCATCTTGGACAGTTAGTATGTCAGATATAGGTCAGACATATATTGAACTAGCCAAATCCATTACACAACCTAATGCATGGTGGCAAGTGTAATAATACATGTACGGGATATACACCTGCAATCACTAGGAATGTAGTGTAGAGTAAAAGTAATTATAAGATGTTAATCAAGGTTTTTTCTACACCCTACTGTATATGCATAAACCATGCAATTCCACACCTCAATGGGTTTGTGTAATCTTAAATATTTGTTGGGACATATGTCTTATTGTTCTATAAATATTTGTATTCACATTGATGCATGTGCCCTGTTCAAACCCCACAATCATGGTGGCCTGTTGCTACCAAACATCCCTGCATTCTGTTGGAATATCCACTGTCGTTCAATATATGCATGTGTTATGCTTGCTGTTCATCTGTTGGAACCTTGGTGTGGTGGGTTAATGGGAATATTACTGCATGCTGTTACAACTAATCTGGAATGCTTTTGTTTATGCTGTAATTAAACACACCTAATCACAGATCGTATGGGAAGGCCAGTCTCAGCGGACCCACCTGCCCCTCTTCAGCTGGTGAGTGCACCTGGCACCAGCAGGTCCGGTGCCCAGCCCGGACTCCCCTCCTCCATTGGTCCTGTGCCACCTTCAGGTGGAAGCACTGCAGGGGATGGGGCTCATCCCCCCGTGCAAGCATGGACGGAGAAGGGCCACCTGTCACCCTTCGAAGGGTCGGGGATGTGGTGCGAAGGGAGATCCAGTGTTCAGTCGCTGATCCCCACCACCAGTTCGAGGCGAGAGTGGCACGTCTCATGGGTGAGCCTGCCCATCCTATGCAGCCCCCAGCACAGTCACCCTCGGAGCTGTGGAAGGTGCAGTGGTGACTGCCCATGGGTGGGGATCTCAGTTCCACTGTTACCATCTGTGGGCTCATGGGCTTGCGATTTCCAAACATCCATCCCCGTCAATTGTGTTCACCCACCCCATGTGTCATACACCACCCCTGTATGCGTCTTGTCTGTCTTGTCTGTTTGCCTCCCCAACCTACCTCCCCGAGCATACCTACTTCCTCTACCTCACTTTCCACTCTCACCTAAAAAAAAAAAGGGCAATCTGTACCCACAAAAAAATTACGCCCCATACATAGATGCCCATTTTGCACATATGTCCACTGGACATGTAAACTGATAATTATAATTGGCAATACAACATACTTTGTTCTCCTCACCCCTCTCCCAGGGGTGGAAGGTTTCAAATTTCACTCCAAATTTATTGCATATGCACAGCTGTTGCTGGTAAAGAAATGGGCAGCTATGGACCTTCCCTACACCCGTCCTGCACATCCCGAGCTTGTTTACCTACTGTCTGTTCCTCTTTGTGCCCCTTTTTTCACCAATTACCTATCTCCCCATTTTCTTTTCTTTAAAAGAAATTAGCGTGGGGGTTAGCGGGAGTAAGCACTTTTAAGCGGTAGTAAGCAGGTTTAAGCGAGTGTGTGCATGTGTGCGCTTAGCTAAGCATCGCTAAGCATTGTGCAAACCCGTGCAAACCCACTTACAGCTGCTTAAAAGTGCCTTAGACACTCTATGGAAGGGCCCTTGTTCTGCTCAGCAGCAAAAGAAAAGACCTCTGCCAGTCTCGAACCCCAGACCATGGACACAATAGACTGCATGAATTACCACTAAGCCACAGCAGATATACAAATAACTTGGTGCTGACATAAATATATCATGCATTACAATGAGGGAATGTAAATGGAAATTAGGAATGGTATAATACAAATCCTGTTCTGTGGGTCTTTACCAGCAGTTGTTGTGGAATTGCATGACATGACTGTGAAAAGAGAACCAGCCATCCAAGCAGAGAATAATGTTACAGTAGCACCTTACAAACACCACACAGTATCAGACCAGGATAAATACTGGCAAAGTTGATTAGGGCAGAGGCCAGACACCCAAACTGTGACTGCTTTACAGGGATGTCCCTGATTTGTAAACAAATGTTAGCTGTGCCCCACTGAATCACTCTGGAAAGTACTAACTTTAGGCAGACAAGTGTGGAATCAAACATAATGAATGATCTCAATAGGTGAGAGTAGACACTGCTTGCACATCAGAAAAGGTGTAGGTATACATATGCTCTGATTCCCAAGAAAGTCTCAACTGCAATATGTCTGTAATATATTGCAGGTGTATCTAATGTATATTTACCTTTCACTGAGGCCATTCAAATACATACCTAAGAGTATCTGAGGCCTGGCAGAGGCAGAAACACACAGGCATATCAGCATTACTGCTGTTACACACTCTGCAAATAGCTTTGGAAGGAGTTCCACAAGTATGCCCTTATGTAGTAGTACAACACAGAAATATCACAAGATGTAGCCATGTACTGCTAACAACCAACTGTGACAATGCCAATGTGCCAGTGCTGAAAAGACTAGTGTGGTGCACAGACAAAGTATAACAGGCTAATCTCTAGCTACTATCTGGATATGTTCACAGGTGGGAGCTATGCAGACAGACTACTTGCCTTGATAGACTAACAGGTACACAGCAATCCTGTATTTTCAGCAAGATAAACCTCACATGATAATAAAAAATGCTCTTTGCAGTTCTGCATCCCTACCCAAAGGTACAACACACCTGTACATTCAGGCAAAAAACAGGTTGCAGGTAGGCATACTCAGTACTGAAATATGTCCAGTTCTGCTGAACAGCCTGTGCTAATTGTAACACAAACAAACCACAAACTGTTCAGAGGTGAGTAACGTAATAATTACAATATAGCAGCACACAAACACTGCATGTGCCACAGGAATACAGTGCACTAACCACATTTGTATGGCAGTTAAATGTCTAATTCAGAACGAAAGTACATACTCCCATGTATCCTGTGTTAGCATTTGGAGGGGGTGAGTACATGTCTACACTGAGAAGTGTGTACTGAAAGCAGCAACATTCAGGTTTGAGTCCAACATGCATATCACTGGCTACAACCCTAGCTTCAGATAAGAGACATATACCAACCTTCTGACTGACACAATGGTGTCCAGAGCAAACAAGCATGGGCCCCACCTTGGAAAGCTGAAAGGGCTACGCCTACCTAACCTAGCATTTTATAGCAGTGGGCTGCAATCACAGTGAGTAATGCAATCAGCACACAGCAGGCTGCATGCAATTACTGAATAGTGGGCAGCAATAGGTGCAGAGGCTGTCACATGCACAAGTGCAGATACCTAGAAAAGCAGGCTGTACCTGCTGTCCACACATGCAATAATATCATTGCAGGTACAGGGAGAAAGAGAGCAAGAGAGAGACACAGACAGAGACAAAGACAAAGACAACAGAGAGAGAAACTGAGACAGAAACAGAAACAGAGGGAGAAAACCCAAAACAAACATCCAACCCAAAAAAAAAAACCTACAAAACTGTAACATACGGAGCAGGGAAATACAAAGGTAAGGTATGTGCAACCCATATGTATGTGTTGGCATGTAGTAGATGTTCCTGAAGAGTACTCTACACACTGCAAATCATCCATGTGTGGCAGCAGTACGTTTCTATCTGTATCTGCATATGTGCATAGGGCAAGAGACATACTGCAACTGTTAGTGAAGGGAGGACAGATATCTGTTATTGAAGGTTGTTATGTGCATATATCTATGTAGGTCGTAGTGTGTGGCATAGAAAACAGCATGCGGTGCTGATATATGTCATGTGCTGGTTAAACGCTGTGGGACCGATTTGTCATATCTGCTGTGTTACAGCCAGTGAGGCCTGCTAAAGCTACATGGGCCGAGGACACCCACATGCATTCTGCAAAACACTGTGCAATATAATCACATAACTATACATCCCACAACTGTCACATAACTGATATCCCCACCATAAAAGGTGGACTGTACATGTGCCTATATGTACATCTATGTGTACAGCAATGGATGTGTACATGTATGTATATATATATATATATATATATATATATATATATATATATATGTATGTATATATATATATATATATATATATATATATATATATATATAGATATATATATATATATATATATATATATATATATATATATATATATAGAGAGAGAGAGAGAGAGAGAGACATGGGGCCATATGTACTGCAACAGGTGTGTGGTGACCAAGGCATGGACTGTAGACAAGTGTAGATACTGCAGTGCCATTCCTCCTTTCCAAAACAATGTACCCATTAACTACCACATAGGTAAAGATCTACCCAACACCAAAGGTGTGATAAGGGAACATGGGACACAGGTGGACAGTAGTCACCTCTTTGATAAAGACATGTGATCTGTCTGTGTGGTATGTGTCATGACAACAGGTGTGTCATCTAGGGAAATATGGATCAGTGTTCCCTTCTACTCATCAGAATGTCCTGTGTGGTATGTACCTCACCTGAAAACTACAGCAGGTGGAAAGGCCACAGACATACCTCACAGAGGGTACTACTGGCTGCAAACAGATGCCCTATGCAGACTGACTCACAAAACCACATCTAGACTGTATTGCAAACCGGTCACACAGAGGTGACCTCGCCAGACATACAGAGGTATGTCACACCCATAGCTGGGTGACAACCACCATGGCAACATATCACAATCCCTCCGGGATACATGCTCTGGGGCCCTAAACCTCGTCAGCTCACAAAACAGCACATGCTGGAGGGATAGGTTCCTATCAAAGAGATATGCCATACACTGGAATAGACCACCTAGCAATAGCAAACAAGGCTCCTCATTAGCAGTTGTCATAAATACCACTGATGTGTGTTTGGGAGATTGGTAATACACCCCAGGAACCCCCTCTGTGGTTCTGGTTGGCAGGGGCAAGTGAAATCAAAGTACATGTGTGTCAAAGGCCAGGGTAACATATGGCTAGGCTGCCGTAGGCCCTAGGGCCAATAGCATATAACCTACCCATGACACTATGCACTCACACATGCAATCAATGCAATACCTGCTATGTGAGGTTGAATAAGTGTAACGCTGAATGTGTGCAAGGTCTGTAAAGGTGTGATAGGTTAGTGTGAAGTTGTATCTGACATTGTACTGTCTATCCTAGCTGTGACGCCAGGGAAAGATGTGTATTGTACTGTTAGGCAGACATAGTAGTATGGCATATAATGTGACATAGTTCCCTGTTGACGACCATGTTGTCTCATTGTAGGCTAAAGCAATACATGTATGCTTAGTGAGTGGTACTGCTGGTGAATCCAACTCCCATAGGAACTGTAGTACTACCTGAAGCTGTAGGCCTAAACAGAACAGTATGGTGTGTGTTCACATTGCTTGGAAACACTGTCATGTGTGTTTCCTGTAGTCTGCACAGAGGACAAATCTCAGGCATAAGGGTCTGTAAGTACTGACACACAGTACTGCATGGTACACAGGCAATGCTCATCTGTGTTGGCATACAGTGGTGCGTTTTATGTTTGTCTGATGTGTGTGTAATTATGCCTGTACTATGGCTGCAATCGTATGTGTGTTACAGGGTATACGTGTGTATCCAGCAACATATATACTCTACGACAGCAGTATGCCACCTATAGTAACAACTGTACATATATGTTAGGCAGGGCTATGGCATCAATGACTAGTATTGTTGAATGGTACTACTGTAACTGTACTTTACATTCATTGCAATGGATGACATCTCTGTTCATGCATTGGCATGATATATACCCCTGTGTCGAGGTTGTGCATTGTGTCACAAAATGTGTGCCGGGTACTGTTGTATAGTGGTGTGATATATGGAGTGTGCCAGGCAATGTTAGTCAGTTGTGGCCTGAGAACCAATAAGTGGTAGTGAACGTGTGTAACCCCTGACAGAGAAATGGATGGTATATATGTCAGTAAAGTGATATCTTTGGTTAAAGGTTTAAAGTGTGCCACCAATGCAATCCATCATATACAGCAGCAGAGGAAGATGAAATTGTCCAAAGACTGGTGCAGCAGTACACTATGCTGTTTTCCCAAAGCAGCCAGCACCAACAGGAGCGGACTGCACTGTGGTAGGATCTTGTTCGTCGGGTAAATGACATAGGCATGCATAACTGGACATATGAGCAGGTACACCATCACTGCAGTGATTTAATTAGACATGTCCGGCGGCATGCGTCTGATATCCAAAGACAACAGCTTGCCACAGGTGGTGGGGTGGCCATTCATCCCCCCCTCACCAGAGTGGAGGAGCTGCTCCTAAGCATCGTGGCTCCTAGACAACAGCAGCAACAGCTTGTAACATGTGTTGTCATGGAGGCCAGAGCCACCCAATATGTTCACATGGAGTGAGCAGGTAACATGCCCTATCTGTAGACTACAGTTAACTGTATTGTTAGATTATGTCTACATGAGATGTGTAATGTGTGTTTAGCAGTTGTGCTGCCTAGTGTTATGCAATACTGATTTTTGGAATATTATCTCTACATTTGTGACTGTTGTTCCACTGTAGTTTAGCATACCCACTGTAGCAATGCCACAGTTGTGGCCACTGATGAACTCTCTCATATTCTCGTAGGTCCCTCTGGTGTGACAGCAGGGCAGATGATCCATGCTGGTGAGTGTGGTATAACTGCAATGTTGGTAATGAAATGTGCATGTCATAGGTGAGGTGTAGGCCATGTACATGTAACACACCAATGCATAATGCATGCCATGCATGTTTGCTGTAAGACGTTGCACAGCTCAGTAATGTCAGTAGCTGCCTCAATGACATGCAATACACAGAGCATCAGACACAGTTGTGGCAACACCGTACTGCACATTGGATAGGCATAGTTGCTACAGCTGTACACAACATAACACGTTTATCATACGCAGTACACAAAAACATGCTACATATGGCATTACCACTGTGGTAATTACCGCTGTCTATTGACCGTCCTAGTAGACCATGTGCACATGGCTCTGGACAGCCCCAGCAGGGACATGGGTCCAGTCATCATACCTCTGCCTCTGATGATAGTACCCAGTCAGGGTTGGTACCCGATACTGCCCCTAGCACCCCTGCTAGGCACAGGTACCATGTCCGTGCCCAGAGACAGTGATCTGTACAGCCTAGCAGGTACAGTCTGTGGCTGTCCCACAACCTCCCATATATGGCAGCCACATGGTGGAGCTGTGTGCATGCAGACACACACACAGTAACCAAATAAGTAGAACTCACACATACACACACACATTACATCAACATTGGCCCATGCTGTACTGTTGTCCCTCACACACACACACACACACACACACACACACACACACACACACACACACACACACACACACATACACACACATCGATTGGATGGGTCAATGTCGGGCTCTGGCAAACCAACAACACACCCTGTGCATATGATGACACCTGTGCCACCTCCTGTCATCTGTAACATTGATGCAGGAACAGGCTAACATGGTTCTGATGCACAGGGTAACATTATAGCAGTGTAGCAATATTAGCAAGTTGTCAACAGGAAAGTGTAATGATATCCTTGTAGGTATATCTGAGCAGGCATTATGCATCATAGCTCTGATTGTCAATGTAGCATTGTTTACACCAGTGTTAGGTCTAAGTATGTATTGTCCACCCATAGGTTCATAGGTTCATAGGTTCATACTAGGCTATCTGCCCGAGGGCATTTATAAGCCTAACCCATAGTTTTGTGGCTTACGCTACCCCTTTAGTTTGGAGAAACTATACCCATTATTTTGCTGTGCCTCTGTCGAGCAGTGACACTGAGGTAACCCCTGGGGTGTATCTGCGATCTCCCATCCATTGGTCAAGATTCCTCTTGAACAAGGCCAGCGAGGTGCTCTGCCTCACATAAACCAGGATTTTGTTCCACAGCATAGGGAGTCTTTGGGTGATGAATCTATCCTCCAGCACATCCTATTAATAACCGTGTCGAGGTTTAAGTCTCCGCCCTTGTGGCTCTGAGGGATCTAGATTTTTGAGATGAAGCATGTTCATCAAATCTGGGTTTGACATGGCCTTGTATGTCAGGCATAGGTCACCTCTGAGCAAGCGGTAAGCAACTGAATATAACTGGAGTTCTTTCAGTCGGGCAGCATAAGACAGATTTTTGAGACCCTTTATCCTTTTGGTGAGGAACTTTTGTGGCCTCTCCAGCTGCTGCAAGTGTCGGGTCAGATACATTCCGAATGGGGCATTGTACTCGATCATTGGTCTGATGAGTGATGAGTATAGGGAGACTATAACTTCCCTTGATCTAGATGTGAATCCCTTCATGATAAGGTGGGCAATGTAGAAGGTCTTCCTAACTACTTTAGCAATATGAGTGTCGAATGAAAGGCTACTGTCAACCTGGGTTCCCAGGTCCCTAATAACTTCTTCTGTGTTCAGGGGATTGCCACCTATATGGTAGCTAGGGGTAACCTTATTTTTCCCGAAGGGTATGACTATGCATTTCTTGGCATTTAACTTTAGGCCATGGCTCTGGCACCAGTTATCCGTTTCTGTGAGACCCTTCTGAAGGATATCTGTGTCGGATGTGTTTTCAACTACGGTGCCCACTTTGCAGTCATCTGCAAACTTTGCCAGCCATAACCCTCCTGTGTTTGCTTGTACTTCAGAAAAGTAGATGCCAAACAAGAGTGGGCCCAGGACTGAGCCCTGTGGGACACCACTTGTGACAGGCTTTGAGTCTGACATGGCGCCAGCAACTCTGACCCTGTGGGTTCTGTCACTCAGCCAGTTTGCAACCCATCTTGTAATGTATGGGTTTACATTTAAGTTGATGAGTTTTTCAATGATACCCGAGTGAGGTATTGTATCAAAAGCCTTCGCCAGGTCTAGGTAGGCTGTATGGATTGCCTTTCCCTCGTCAATGGCCTTGGTGACTGTTTCGAAAAAATCAACCAAGTTTAGAAGGCATGATCTGCCTTTGACAAAGCCAAACTGGGTTGGATCCAAAGTCTGCAAGTTCCCTATGTCTTTATTTATGAGATCCATTATGATCCTCTCCATGGCTTTGCAGATAAGGCTTGTCAAGCTAATGGGACGGCAATTTCCAGGGTCAGTGGAGGCACCGCCTTTGTGGAGTGGGACCACAGTCGCTGTGCGCCACTCCTGGAGTAGTATCCGGAGGTGAGACTAAGATTAAACAGCTGTCCTAACTCTGGGTTTAATTCCTCATTGAGTTCATGGAGCACACAGCCGGGGACACCATCAGGTCCCATGGATGCTGTGTTCTTTGCCTTGGAGAGAGCAGTTCTCACCTGGGTGTTAGAGATGTTTGGGGGGCTACAATCATTTGGTATAGATATCTCTCCTTTAGGGGGGGAGGGGGGAGAAGTTTGCACTGAACCTGTCAGCCAGTATGTTGGCAATGTCTGTAGGATCAGTAATCTTCACATCATTTTGAACTAATTCTGAGCATATCTGGGAGTTTCCTCCTAGGTTTCTGACATAGCTAAAGAATGCCTTATGGCTGTCTTTAAAGTCCTTAGCTATTTTTTTCTCAAAATTAGCTTTGGATGATTTTATGAGAGCTCTTAGCTTTTTACTTATAGTGATCAGCGGTATCTTACCTTTTAAGGATTTTGCTCTATCTTGTAGTAGCTTTCTCCTTTTGTTGTAGAGTTTGTTTATGGCTGGGGTCCACCAGACTGGACGCTTGCCTTTGGTACAAAGAGTCTTTGTTTTGCTTGGGATTGCCTGATACATGCAGCCCTGCAGGTGCTGGTAGAAGGCATTTGTAAGTGATTCAGCGGTTTGAGTAATGTTAACCGCCGGCTCAGGGGCCTTAAAGGAGACCACACTAGTCTTTAGAAGTGTGAAGTCGGCTTTCGAGAAGTTCTTTACTGTGGTCTTTTTCATTTCGGATGGGGGCGGGATGAGGACCTCCAGTGAGATTAGGTTGTGATCAGATCTCACCAGTGAGGGGTATACTTCAGGCGTTGAACATTGTGCTCCCATGTTCGTGATGATGAGATCAAGTATGTTTTCTCCTCTTGTGGGGATGGTGACTAGTTGTTCCATGGCATTTGAGTTTATGAATTCCAGGAACTTTTGGGCTAGAGTGTTTGGGCTTGATTAGTGTTCCCAGTCTATATTAGGGTAGTTGAAGTCACCTAGTATGATGGTGTTCGGAGATACATTTATCCCCTCCAGTGTTTTCAGAAAGGCCATATGAGGTTCCTGAGTTTGCGAGGGTGGCCTGTAACATGCTACAAATTGCAGAGCAGTCTTGCCTATGGTTAATTGCACCTGGATGGTTTCCGATGCATCGTGCGATGCCATCAATCTTGAGGTGTGGGTGTCCTTGATGAATATGGATACCCCTCCTCCTTTCTTGGTATTGTCCGGGTTTTGGGGCCAGAACGCATGATATGAGGTAAAACCTGATAGTGCTGGGGTGCTCTCAGGAGCCTTGAACCAGGTTTCTGTCACAGCACAGACATCGATGTTCTCCATACTGAGAAGGGCCTCGAATGCGTGCATCTTGAGGTTGAGACTTCTGGCATTGAGCAGCATTACCCTTAGTTTGTTTTCTTTGTTTTGTTCTAGGGTGGTAGGTTTAGAATTTGAGCCTTGCCTAAAAAAGGCACTATGGGGGTGGCAAGAGCCTTTGCCAAAATCCGGAATCCAGGGTGACAAGTGCAAGCCGTCCCTTAGAAGCAGCGTGGCTTGTCCAGCATGTCATCCCAGGCAGACAGACATTGGATCCCCTTTGAATGACAACAGAGTTTAAGCCAATTGTTAAAGCTGATCATCTTATCTCTGTATTGTGGCATCATTCTTGGTGAAGGTAGGATACTGCTCAAGGTCAGGGTCATACCTGCTTGGGCTACATAATCAGAGAGCTCCTCTATGTCTCTTTTCATGTAGTCCAAGGAGGTACGTCTCAGGTCGTTAACACCAGTGTGGACAATGATTGAGTCGTACTTGTACCTGCTGTTGAGAGACCTGAGTGCATGCGTTATGTGGTGGATTCTAGCACCCGACAGGCAGCTTACTGTGACCTTCTCCTTACTCAGTCTGGTGAGCGGGATGTCAGTGTGTCTGACTATGGAGTCACCAATGACTAGTGTGTCTGGCATTGTGTTTGGCCTTAAGGGCTGTGACTGCTTGACACTCTGACTGTGTGGTCTATGTGTTGCAGGTGTTGTGTTCTGAGATGGTAGTTGTTTGGGTGTCTGCTTTGGTGGCCTCTGCTGTTTTGGTAGATTTTTGATCAGAGCCTCCGAGTATGTCTTTGTGTGTTTATGTGTATGATTTGAGGTTGTGATGGTATTATGTGAGACTGGGTCTATAGTGTGTGCGGTTACCTTCTCCTCCTGTCTGGTCATGCCAGTCCTATGTTGAGAGAGCTCAGCCTCCAGTTTGGCCGTATAGTTGCATCTCTCACATGTATTTTTGTTTTGTGGGAGGAGGAGAGGGTTGTCTGTGTACATGAGGCAATTGTAACATTGCCTCAATATTCCCAGGTTCACCAGCTGAGCAGGAGAGGACATTAGCAACTGATCCCTCGACATGCTAGAAGGAATAGACAGAAAAACTTAAGAAAAGGATCTGGGAGATGTGGGTGACCGAGAAATGGGGTTTGCTTTTTTGGGGTACTTTCTATAACAAGAGTGCTGTATCGAGGTGATAAGTACTGTAGGAGCAAGTGCTTCACTATACAGATAGAGAATAGTCTACTTGGGAGTCAAGTAGAGATAATTTATAGTTGTAGGATACACTAAATAGAACAGTAGTATACTTTGAGGAAGGTAGTTTTAAGGGAAAATTTGAAGAGTGGACTTTAGGTAGCCCTAATAGTTTAAATCTGATTAACCGGCGCTGCCCTAGTGCAACGGTAGCAGCTAAAGCTACGCTTAGCGTGTTTTATAGCAGGGGGATGGAAAAAACAGGAAATTACCCAAAATGGCCGACAAATTACTAGTTGCTGCTTCTAACCACTCCTCTGAGGACAAACAAGCAGCTCAGTACTCCCCACTCCCACTGGTGAGTATAGAAACTACCTCTGGCCACACAAGAAAATGGAGGAACACAGAAACCAAATACAAAGCCCAGGGATCAGCAAAATCTGATCACTGGAACAACTAGCTAGGAAAGTTTAGAAAAGGAGAAATATTTTTTTGTTTTTTTTGGTTTTTTTTTGCAAACAGACAGAAAGAAATGCAGTAAATGCTTTGTTTTCGACTAAATTGCTATCAAAGGCTGGTACACTTGAGTGTATTAGCCTGTTTGTTACTTTTAAGCAATACTTTAGCCCACAAGTGCAATCAACAATATAAGCTCACAAAAACAGGAAAATAAGGTAATAAGTGCCACTTGGCTGAAGTGTACAGTGTTGCCAGCATGTGTTAGTGAGTGAACAGTACGTGTGTGGTGTGTGCATTACAGATTAGCAGGTGTACATCTGTGAACATGGTGGGTGCGCACTGTTTGCATGTACGTGCATAGTGGACACATGGAACGTGTGACATACGCTGTTGTACACATTAACATCTCATAGTATCTTTCGATGGCCAGTATACATTCTACTACAGATATGTACTAACATGGGTGCACATGTGTGTATGACATGGGTCAACAGTATGCTGTGGGTGATACTGTTGATACCTGTCAATAATTTGCAGACTGGTAGTATACACAACCTCAACAACATGACTATAACCAATCATTAGATGATGTCCTGACAAATGACACACAGTTGTAGGGAACTCAGTAACAGTTGGGTCCTTCCGGTACTATACTATAACAGTGACCACGGGTATTGACCGCCACCCGTATCTGGGACCACACCTGTTTGGCATATAGCCCTCTTAGGTACATGCAAACACACTAGGGATATGTCCATCCACATCTGGAAATGCATGCATTGGCCTACAATGCATTCCCTGGATGGGACGCATATCCTACACAAGGGTATCATACAGACAGATACCTGTTGTCCAATACATGCTGTATAGCAGTAAGCCGACTATGGCATAGTCATCCACATTTACTATACATACTCTCCCGACAGTACCACATAGGTATTGTGGAGTCCCTCAGTGTGTCACATAAGACATTAGGGGCCTGAATGCATATCCACAGGGCTGTTTTACACCTATGATGACTGTCCATTATTGCCAGTCGTTGTTGTGTATGAACATGTCTGACATATACCCCAGGCATGTACCCTCACTCACAGTACTCTATAGTAACTGTTATGGGTGTGTGGCACAGATGACCTTGGACACAGATCACTACAGTGGATGGGCTTGTCACATACATACATATGTGACCTATGATCTAAGAAGCAGTGGCACAATCTGTCGAAGGAAACAAATGTATTCATGTAGTATACAGGCTTCACACCTATGTACTGATTGAGGTCACATGTACAGATATTTATTTGCCACGCAGATAACTGATGTGTGCAATGCACATACTGTTTTAGTCATGATATGTCATATCATAGTAAAAGCAAAATAAACACTGCATTCACCAACTGTGTCACACACACACACTCAACAATTGCAGGATTCAAACTCCTATTTAACTATGTTATGATACTAGAGACATGCACATTAACACAGCATGCTATACGCTTTGCTGGGGGGCTTCTCTTCTCCTGCTATATTTGCAGGATGATGACATCATCAGACTTTCCAAAGAGGAATGTACCTTTTGTAATTTGTTTTCCCACTCTTCTCAAAGGAAATCACCCCCCGCCCCACACACGGTCAGCGTTTGCAGGATTCAGACCCCTACCTAACAATGTTATGATACTACAAACATATGCATTAACACAGCATGCTATATGCTTTATTGGGTGGTTTCGCTTCTCCTGCTATATTTGTAGAATGCTGACATCATCAGACTTTCCAAAGAGGAATGTACCTCTTTCAATTTGTTTTCCCATTCTCCAAAAAGGTAACTCCTCTCAAAGGAAATCACACACATACACTGTCAGCGTTTGCAGGATTCAATCCCCTACCTAACTATGTCCTGATACTAGGGACATATGCATTAACATGGCACACTATATGCTTTACTGGGTGGTTTTGCTTCTCCTGCTATATTTGTAGGATGCTGACATCATCAGATTTTCTAAAGAGGAATGTACCTCTTTCAATTTGTTTTCCCAGTCTCCAAAAAGGGTACTCATCTCACAGGAAATCACACACACACTGTCAGCGTTTGCAGAATTCAAACCCCTACCTAACTATGTTATGATACTAGCGACATATGCATTAACACGGCACACTATATGCTTTACTGGGTGGTTTCTATTCTCCTGCTATATTTGTAGGGTGCTGACATCATCAGACTGGACAAGGTAATGTGTGTACACTTTGTTTTATGCAATCCCAGGAATGAGCCATTTGGGTCGGCAAGTGTCAACAGCTTGAACAGGACCCCATAATCCTTACCTTGTGTGATCTATCTGTGGACACATTGACATTCCTTCATATGTCAACACATATTTATGCACAGATTGTTGGTTTTGTGGATACGACATGTGTCAGGGGTGTTGATAAAGGGCTATTCAAAGTCTATGTGGGACATGTGTAGCTCTGTTTAGTGATGTATGTCCTGGGTGACTACCTTGCAAACAGTCTAGCATGTTTGGGAACCATGATCTGTACATGAACATACCACAGTTGGTAGGATTGTGTGTTTGTCAGCTTCCAATAGCTCTGTGTATGACTTTAACCATGATGGACTCCATGGCCTTTCAGATCAGACTTCATAGGCTTACTGGACTGTACTTCCCATGGTGTGTTGTGCACCCACACTTGTGGGGAGTGCCATATGTTGCTGTAACACATTCAATGGTTCCATATCCTGTGGAGAGGGTGAGGCTCAACAGGCTGTTTAGGTGCAGTGTCTGTTTGTTCTGTAGTTCATGCATGACACATATTGAGAAACAATGTAATCCAATTGCTGCCATGCTTTTGGCTTTGGGGGGAGCTGTTCAGTCATTCTACATGTGATATCCCCTGGTATGATGACTGGGACTATGGTCAGTGGGAGGTGGGTATGTCTATATGGGCCTGTTTGACAGGTTGTTGGCATAGTCAGTCAGGTACAGTTGGCCCTGACTCAGGACATATATGAGTGTACATTGCTATTTATGACATAGCTGAAGGAGGTGTCATGATTCAGTCTGGAATCCTTCTCATCTATTCTTTACAAAACACCAACAAACCTGAGGACTAATCCCTGTTATACTCTTTTACACACTTAACACCCTCCTGATCCTTTGCGATCAGGCTACACAGTATGTCAACATAATATCCTGCCATGTCCAGGGGATGGTTTCGTGTGTACTCTGCAGTCCAACTAGTGAATATGGTGGTTTTGACACATTGCACATTTGCCTCATGTACACAGACAACCCTCTCCTCCTCCCAACAAACTCAGATATATGTGAGAGATGCAACAATATTGACATACAGGAGGCTGAGCTCTCTTGACCCATGACTGGCATAGTCTATCAGATGGTGAAGGTAACCACACACACCACATATCAGTCTCACATAAACCTATAGCGACATCAATCAAACCACATTATCACACATAAACATACTTGGAGGCTCTACATAAACTCTGCCTAAGCAGCAGAGTCCTCCAAAGCAGACACACAAACAACTGCTACCCCACTACAATACCCACATATCACATAGTTCACAATGTCAGTGTGCCACACAGTCACTGCCCTTTGGGCTAAACAACACACCTAATACACTTGTAATCAGTGACACTTATTGTCAGACACACTGACGTCCCACTCACCAGGCCAAACAAGGGAATAGTCACTTTGAGCTGTCTCTCGGGTGGCAGGATCAACAACATAACACATGCACTCAGGTCACTCCGCAGCAAGTGCAGGACTGGCTCCAGCATTGTCCATGCTGGTGCATACACCCTCAGACATCCCTCCCTGGACCACATGACATGATACATAGAGGAATTCTCTGATCATGTAGCCCAGGCCAGTATGACCCTGACCTTATCTAGCATCTTACACTCACCAAGTATGATGTCACAGTATACCAACAAACTGATCATGTTTAACAGTTGGCTAACATATTGGTGTCATTCACAGGGGATACAGTGTCTGTCAGCCTGGGGTGAAATGCTCAATATGCCACGTAGCTTCCCTATGGACAGTTTGCACCTGTCACCCTTGGACTTTTGAATACTGGCTAAGGCAGTTGCTACCACCATACTGCCTTTTTTAAGCGGGGCTTAAAAGACAAACCCACCTCCATAGACATTACAGAGTACATGACACTGAGGGTAATGCTGCTCAACACCAGATATGTTACCCTCAAACTGCGACCACTCAGGAATCTCCTCAGTATGGACAACAGCGATATCTGTGCACTAACAGACACCTGGTTCAGGTTCCCAAATGCACACCAGAACTACCAGGTTATATTTCATACCATGCTTTCTTACCACAAAACTCAGAATGGCCAACACAAATAGGGGGAGTATCCATATACATCACAGATACACATATCTCCGGGTTGGTAGCACTGCACAAAGCATCACAGACCATACATATGCACCTAACATTGTGCATATCTGCCTTTTGGTTTGTTACCTGCTACAGACCACCCTCCCAAACTCATGAACCACACTTGGCTTTCCTGGGAACACTGGACAATATGAAGGTCTCCCCAAACACCATTATATTTGGTGACTTCAATTACCCACACATTGACTGGGGATAGTACTCAGGCCCCGACACCCTCGCCCAACAGTTGCTACTATTTGTACACTCATATGCTATGACATGGTCACCACACCCACAAGAGGGGACAACATATTGGACATGATCATCACCAACATGGGGATTCTATGTTCCACACCTGAGATATACCCCTCATTGGTAAGGTCAGAACAAACATTTATCTCACTGGACATCCATATCCCATCCACACACCCATCATGGGTAATTTTGGTGAACTTCTCAAATGCAAATGTCACACTTCTCCAAACCAAGGTGGTATCCTTCAGAGAACCTGGGACAGCGGTAAGTATTGTTCTGACTGCTGAATCCTTTACATACACATTCTATGGACACCTAGTGGACTGCATGGATCATGCTATCCCAAATAACTACTGGACTCACTCCTCCAATGGCAGGGGACCTGTCTGTTAGACCCCAGCCATTAATAAGCTATACAATGAAAGGAGGATGCTACTACATGATAGAGCACAATCCCAGACAGGGAAGGCATCTGTGATCTGTACTACCAGACAGCTACAATCACTCATGTATTTATGTCAGGCCCGCTTCTCACGGACAATTGCACCAGACACGTAGGACACTCACAAGGCCTTCTTCAGTTAATTCAGGTACCTGGGTGAACACTCACTGATATGCTGTGAGTTACTGCATACTGACTAAACATAGCCTGAACCCACAGACATTGCCAACATCCTGACAAACAGGTTCAGTGCAGATGTCTCCCACCCATCCCGCTAAGGAGCTACTGTTCATCCCAACAGAGTGTAACCTCCCTGACATCACAAATAAACAGGTGAGTGCTGCTCTCCCCACAGCGGACAACACAGCATCAATGGGACCAGACAGTGTCCCGGCCTGCGTCTTGCACTGGCTTCATGACAGACGTAACCCTCACATTACGTCACTGTTCAATATCAGAGTTACTGCAGGATATGTACCCACAGAATGGCGTACATTGATAGTGGTCCTGCTCCATAGAGTTGCTGCCACAATGGACCACAGACAATATTGGCCTATAAGGCTAACTAGCCTGTTCTGCAAAGCTATGGAATGTATTGTAATGGGACTCATGCACATAGACATCGGGAACCTACGGACACTGAGTCCTACACATTTCAGTGTTGTTGTGGGCAGATCTTGCATCCTAGACCTGTTTGTATTCTTTAAACAGTTACCAGGTCCATCGGTGTAGGGAGAGTCATCCACACAGCCTGCCTAGTCCTTGCACAAGCCTTCGACACAATACCCCCACTCGGCCATTATGCATAGGCTCACCGGCGTCGATATCGACACATATCTCACACGATGGATTGCTACCTGGATTAGGGATAGCACCCACATGCTCAGTATTGCAGGTGCCATTTCTGACTATACACCAGTTACACATGGCATCACACAAGGCTCAGCCCTGGGACCTCTCTTGTTCAGTATATATTTGTGTGATGTACGGCTAACACAGGAGGAATATGGCTGACCATGTTCGCAGATGACTGCAAACTGGGTGCCATAATCAACTCTCCGGCTGGCACATGCATACTGAAATGGGGTCTCACAGAGATAGGATGACTGGTGCCTGAGCCATGGACTATAGCTAAATGCCATTAGTTGCATAGTCATCCCCTTTGGGAATAACAACATGCCCACACATTACCACTTAGGTAGTAATCCATTACATACGGTAGTAGTTGTTAAGGGGTTGGGGACACAACTTGTTTGTACTCTCGCCTTTGACAATCACATTGCCAAAGTGGTTAGACAGAACTTCTATATAGCCCACCTTATCCCATATGGTTTCACATGTTGATCAAGTGAGGTCATTGTGCCTCTATACTCATCACGACAATGCTTGGTTACAATGCCACATTTGGGATGTACCTTAGCTGACACCTGCAGCAACTGTAATGGCCACATATGTTCCACAAAAAGCAGATGTAGGGACTCACATGGATGCCCTGCACAGTTCAGATACAGTAACTCCAGCTCTACTCAGTCACTTACCACCTACATGGATGTGTTGTATGCCTGTAGTTTAAGGAAATATCTGACCCAGATTTAATGGACATGCTCCACCTCAGGATATCCGACTCCCTTAGAGCTACACACTCCAGGGACATATACCTCAGCACAGATGTTAATAGGACATGCTGGAGGGACAGATTCTTATCCCAGAGGCTCCACTCACTCCGGATTGTAATCCCGGTTTTGCATGGGCAGAGCCACCCACTGACCACCTACAGGAGACATCTTGACAAGTGGATGGGTGATTGTATGTTTACCCATGGGATATCTTCTGGGTCCCTGCTAGACAGAGGCACAACACACTAAAAGTAAATGGGCTATCTTGTGTGACCTACTATCCACAGGCACAGTGTTCTACTTTGACAGGGTTGAGAAAGCCAAACACACTCTGGCTAGGCTTGTACATGCCCTAGGATGAATAGGCTAGTATCGACCTTTGAACCTATGCTAAGGTTCAGGATGCACAATGTTTATTGCTGATACTGTTTGCAGGTTTTATCGTCTTTGCTTTCCCACTTTCTATGAACAACTTAGGTATCTGCAGAACATATTTGATTATGACAGGGTTCCACTATATTATATATGTGTCTGTTGTCCTATAACTGTATGCACAGGGCAGATTGCTGGATAGTGAGAGGTTCCTGGATTAACACATGCAACTGCCTGATATGTGTGGCCCACTGCTGTACTCCGCCATGGCCTAAGTGTGTGAGCATGCCCAGTTCAGACTGTCAGTGTTCTGTTGCCTGACATGTCTCATTTATTCAAGTGTGTGAGCATGCCCAGTGTGACCTTTCAGTATGTTGCTGTCTGAGGTCCACTACATCTGTTGTTGTATGTGTACATGTCCAATATTAACATTTCTACCATGTGTGTTGAAAGTCAGGTTCTATTCTTACTGCAGGACTCACCTTTGTGTCATAACTTGACAGGGATTATGCTGTGCCTGCAGGGTTTCCATGAAATACTTAACATAGACTTATCAACATTTCTTCATACAGGCTGACCACTGCAATAATGCCATGGCTTAGTGGTTCAGTACTATGACTATAGTGCACAGTATCCTGGGTTTGAGGCCCATCACTGCTTTATATTTTCATACTGAGCAGACCAGACTGATTAAGGGCCAGTAGAGCAAATATGAGCATATTGCCTTTTGTTCAGGTATGCCCTACTTAGGTTCATAGGTTCATACTAGGCTATCTGCCCTGAGGCATTTACAAGCCTAGCCAGAGTGTGTTTGGCTTTTGCCACCCTCTGAATTGATTTTACTGTTCCATTTTTAAGGTTAGTTTACTGTGCCTCTGTCTAGTAGTGACACCGATGTAATCCCCATGATAAACCTACGATCTCCCATCCACTCGCCAAGATTCCTCTTGAAGAGATTCAGTGAGGGGCTCTGCCTAACATGGACTGGGATTCTATGTAAAAAAGCAGCTAGCAAGTACGGCAGGTGCCAGGCAAGCAAGTTAGGTAGATCCAAAAAAAGAAAAAAGCCAGCACCAGAGAAGATCTGAGGATACAAATTTTATTAAACTGAAACTAGACCGGTTTCAGCACAAGGCTTTCTTCAGCAGTATATTCCATGTGTTTGAAAAAATCACCTGCTTAAATAGCTTCCATAGTTCCAAAAAAAGAATGACATCACTTCCTGTAATTAACAAAAACCAAAAATGGTTAATTTAGACATTAATATAGTAAAAACCATACAATATGTTAACATAGAGAATAAAATGATGGTATTAATCAATTCTTAATACTTCAGTAATGTTCATAAATGCAAATAAATTGCAAAAATTATAGTCATATATTAAATAGCTGTACTAAGAAAATAATGATTGGTAAGAAAAGAATGTTACCATAATATAATTGGAATGTCATTCAAATGAGTTGATGTCATCAAAACAGATAAATATAAATAAAAATTAAAATAAAAATAAAAATTGTGTTTATTCAATAAGGGATACTAGAGAAGGGCATTAGTCAAAGTTTGTCATTCAATCCCGGAGGAAAAAGCCCCCCAAGTTTGATGATCCATCTTTTCTCTTTCTTATTTAAAATATCATGCCACCCTGTTTTGAATGATTGGTTATCAGTGATGTGATCAATAATGATAAAAGAGAATTTTGCAGTGGGATGCTTAGTTGTATGTCTGTATAATGCGTTAGTTATTCTATGATTTCTGATGTCCCCTAGGTGTTCTGAAATCCTTATGCAGAACTGCCTTGAAGTTTGTCCAACATAAAAGGCCTGACAAGTACATGTGGCAAGATAAATTATCCAATCAGAACTACAGTTACCCAAAAAATTCAATATTGTAAATATGACCAGTGTTTTTACTAGTAAAACTGGTGGTTTTAAAAATATACCCACAGAAACTGCAGTGACCACAGGGAAATATACCTGTGAGTTTGTCCCCTGTAAGAGTTCTCTGAGAGAGAGTGTCATCCTTAAAGATTGCTTTTTTGTAATGTGAGAAGTGAGAACCAAGTGTTTTACCCTTCCTATATGAAAAATAACACCGTTCCCCAAGGTAACCTTCTAAAAGGGGATGTGAGTTGAGTATGTTCCAATGGTTGTTAATAATATTTATCAAACTTCTGCTGTTCCTACTATAAGTGGTAATGAATCTACATGTATCAGCACTCGTCTCTCTCCGTCTCGTTTGATACTGCAGAAGGGAGTCCCTGGGTTGGTTACTGCTCCAGTTAGCCGCAGAATTAATAATCTCTGGCGAATATCCCCTGGACAAAAATCTATTAGTTAAGTCATCATGGTGTGCAATGAGATCATCCTCAGAAGAACATATTCTTTTGATCCGGAGAAACTGAGATTTTGGTATATTTTTGATAATGTGTTTTGGATGGAGACTGTCTGCATGCAGAAGGGTGTTGTATTGCGGGAATTTTCTGTGAACAGAAGTTTTGAGTGTATTGTCCAATTCTCTTGATAAATGGACATCCAGAAAATGTATTTCCTTCTTATGATACTCCACAGTGAATTTGATGCCCCAAATGTTCCCATTGAGATGCTCAATAAATTCCTGGAGATAGTCATCACCTCCTTTCCACACTAGCCAGCAGTCATCCAGGTATCTTCTCCATATATCAATCTCTGGTAAATATGTGTTATGCATTGGATCATAGATGATCTGTTCTTCAATAAAACCCATAAAGAGATCTGCGTAAATGGGTGCAAATGAGGCACCCATAGCAGTGCCTTGAAGTTGCCAATAGCAATCTTGTTGGAAGTAAAACACATTTTTAGTAAGAATGTGCTCAGCCAAACATACCAGTAGTGTATTCAATGCTGGTGGATACATGTTGGATTTATTTAACCAAAACTCCAAAGCCATTAAGCCCGCCCAATGTGGGATACTGGTATATAAAGATTTTACATCAAGGGTACACATTAACCATTCAGGTTCCAATTGAGAATCCGATACAATCTGTAGGAATTTGGTGGTATCCTGAATTCTAGCTTGAATGAGTGGTAATAGCGGTTTGAGTTTTTCAGTAAGAAAAATAGATAACGGTTCAGTGAGTGACCCAATACCAGATACTATGGGTCTGCCTGGTGGCTTATGGACAGATTTATGAATTTTAGGTAATAAGTAAAGGTGTTGCTTGGCAGGATCTTTGACTGTCAAGTGTGTTTTAGTTTTATCTGAAATAATACCTGCTTCCACTGCTTGCTCCAGGAAATCATGAATTTCACGTTGAAAACTGGGTGTGGGGTCAATGTCCATTTTCATATAGTGATGATGGTTAGATAGTTGTCTGTTACCTTCATCCCGATAACAATCGGTATCCATAACAACCACCGCACCCCCTTTGTCAGAAGGAATGATGACAATATCAGTATTATTTTTAAGTTGTGTTAAGGCTAGTTGCTCTTTCTTGAAGAGATTGTGCCTCATACTCTCCTCTGAACTTAAATGAAAATGTATATCCTTAATTACGGCCTGCTGAAAAACAGCAACATGTTTATCCATAGGAGGATCAAATGTTGATTTATGAAATCTGAAATCAGATGATCTTTGAGTGTCATCAGACTTATCCTGTTGTTTGAAAAACAGTTTGAGGTTAATTTTTCTACAAAAATCTATGGTATCAGATATTAATGAGCTTTCATCAATGAAGAATCCGGGGATAAAACCAAGACCTTTATTAAGTAAAGAATATTGGTCATCAGATAAAACATATTTGGAGATATTTAACACACTGGTACATGGTTCACTTATTTCACTATTGACATGAATAGCTCTTCTAGACTTCTTACCCCTATGTTTCCATCCTGCCCAATGTTTCCTGCCCCTAAAGAGACCTCACTTGTTCTTCCCCCTTTTGGCATGTGGTGATTCCCCAGTGCTCAGTATTTCTGTGTCTGTAGTGGAGGATTCGTCACCAGAGGTGGTGTTACTAAGTCCTGTCTTTTTCAAAATGGACTTAGGCCTCTTTTTACGTACAAAAGAAGCATTCCTGGTGCCCTGAGCGAACCTGACTCCCCTCTGAGACTCAAATTGTCTGCCCCTCTCATAATCCTCCTTGTCTCGGGCAAATTTATGAAGTTTTTTGCTTTTGAGGTTGGTTTCCAAAAGGGATATCTCCTTTGATAATTTGCTAAGACAATTTTGGAAGTTTGTATTTTCCTCAAACTGTTTGAGGTTGTTACAAGTTTTTTCCACTTCCAGAGTATTGGCATGTATCGTTCTCTCATAGAATGATGCCGATATATTGACTCTGGCCATGGCAGCCTCCTGTTGTGCCTTTTGCCAATCCTTAAGCAGAACATCATCTGGTGTACCAACCAGTGGTTGTATTTTGCATCTTAATCCCCTAAGGGATATTTTCTGCACCTGATATGCTTTGAACAATTTGTTGTGCCAGATGTTTGCTCTAAGCATTTTGATTTGTTTACCTAACTTCTGAAATAGGTGTTCGCAACCGTCAACTGGATCAATTGTTTCCAAATTATTAATTTCAGACGAACCAATACCAATTCCAAATATCTTAAGATCGTCCTTATCAGAACATAAACCAGATAATAATTTCTGAAGATCCATGACCATAAGTTGCGTCAACTGGAAAAGAGAAAAACCCTACTGCCAGACCAAGCAAATTGAAAAATTGTCAGAGCAAATCAGTCCAAATATTATAAATACTTCAATCAAAGATATCTATATAAGCCAATGACAACTTGGATCACATGGGGGTCTAGGTCCTGGACAGTCTAATAAAAATAATATGAAATCAGATATATATGTCCTGATCAAAAAAAGGAATGCTGTCTATAGTTAAAGAAGTCAGGACATAAAAGGTTATTATTCATACATTTAGATAGAATGGACAGAGCACTGTGGATGACCCAATATGATTAGGTGTAAAATGCTTATAATCAAAAAAAGGGAAAAATAATAGAGAGTTAAGTATTGGGTAGGAAATAAACCCATCCCAAATGTCATAGTAGTGATGTTTGGTGTGTCATCAATCTATCCAAAAAGATCGCAGGGACCCAGACAAGTGTAAAATGTCTATACAGTAGCTAGAATCTATCTGTTATGCCATATAATTGAGTACATTCAAAAAAATGACCAAAAAAATTATTCGTCTAATCATTAATCAGTCTGAACTTGAAAAACCATAAATCTGATAAAAAATTAGATAAAGGTTCTTGTTCAAATGAATAGGTAATATCAGCTATTACATCCTTGGTTAATCAAACTAGAGAATCAAAGCAGATTTCAAGTGTTTCAAGATGTGTGTGCCAACAAATCCTGAAATGTAGAGCTAAATGCCCGAAGAATATGCACATAGGTGATAGTTCAACCAATATTATAAATGCATAGACATATATATTCCTAATACCCAATTGGTTTGGTCAATCAGATTGTATATTAATCATAAGAAAAAATATAACATATCAAGAGGTCATCAAGTATGCATAAATCAATAAGGTAATTGAAACCTGCAAAGCATAGCTGAAGCTAACATTTGTCAATAGGAAACTATTTTAGAGAACTATCAAAAGCTAGGATAGTCAAGTAGAAGGAAAAAACAGGCTTGGATTCCTTCCCATACATGAACAAATAGGGTCAGAACTGTTGGGCTGATTCCTGTCTAGAAAGGAATGATACACTTGTAAAATATTCAGTTGGTGACAAAAATAATTATAGCTGAAACACGTGTATGTACATGAATACTGAATTTTAAATATAAACAGACACAATGAACTACATTGGAATATCAAAAACATCAAGCATGAATTCCTTACTCAACAAAAGTATAGTATAATCAGACTGTTTAGGCGTATCCCTAAAATAAAGTAAAGATACACCAGATTGCAATAAATGAAATATATACCTCTGTCTAGTAGTGACACCAATGTAATCCCCATGATAAACCTACGATCTCCCATCCACTCGCCAAGATTCCTCTTGAAGAGATTCAGTGAGGGGCTCTGCCTAACATGGACTGGGATTCTATTCCAGAGCGAAGGGAGCCTCTGGGTTAGGAATCTGTCCCTCCAGCATGTCCAATTTATTTCTGTGCTCAGGTTCAAGTCCCTTGCGCACGTAGCTATACGGGATTTGGATTTTCTGAGGTGGAGCATGCTCATTAATTCCGGGTTGGACATGGCTTTATATGTCAGGCATAGATTGTCTCTAAGTAGGCGGTATGCAACTGAGTAGAGCTGTAGTTTCTTTAACCGAGCAGCATATGGCATCTGTTTGAGTCCCATGATCCTATCTGTGAGGTACTTTTGGGGTCTTTCTAGTTGCTGCAGGTGTCAGGTAAGGTACATCCCAAATGGGGTATTGTATTCAATTTTGGGCCTGATGAGGGATGAATAAAGAGGCACAATGACCTCCCTCGATGTAGATTTGAATCCTTTGATGATAAGGTGGGCTATTTAGAAGGTCTTTCTAACCACTTTGGCAATGTGGTCTTCAAAGGGGACATTACTGTCAACTTGGGTCCCCAGGTCCCTAATTACTTCTTCCATACTTAATGGATTCCCGCCTATGTGGTAATTTGTGTGCACTTTGATTTTGCCAAAGGGTATGACTATACACTTTTTAGCGTTTAGCTTTAGGCCATGGCTCTGGCACCTGTTATCTGTCTCTACGAGACTCTTTTGGAGGATGCTTGTGTCAGCTGGAGAGTCAATTATGGTGCCCAGTTTGCAGTCATCTGCAAACCTGGTCAGCCACAGTCCTCCCATGTTAGCCTGTACCTCCGAAAATTATATGCCGAACACAAGAGGTCCCAGGATTGAGCCTTGTGGGATGCCACTTGTAACTGGTTTAGAGTCTGACATGGCTCCAGCAATTCTGACTATGTGGGTTCTGTCCTTGAGCCAGTTTGCAACCCATCTTATGACATAGGGGTTTATATTTAAGCTGGAGAGCTTATCTATGATGCCCGAGTGGGGTATTGTGTCAAAGGCTTTTGCGAGGTCCAGGTAGGCTGTGTGGACTACATTCCCCTCATCAATGGCCTTGGTGACTGTTTCAAAGAAATCAACCAGGTTTAAGAGGCAAGATCTGCCCTTAACAAATCCAAAGTGGGTAGGATCCAGTGTCTGTAGGTCCCCAATGTCTTCTTTTATGAGTTCCATGATGATCCTCTCCATAGCTTTGTAGACCAGGCTAGTCAGGCTTATGGGGCGATAGTTTCCAGGGTCCGTAGAGGCACCACCTTTGTGGAGTGGGACCACTGTTGCTGTACGCCATTCTTTGGGTACATATCCTGTAGTAAGGCTGAGATTGAACAGCAGCTGTATGTGGGGGTTTAGTTCTTCTTGGAGTTCATGTGGAATGCAGCCCGGGACACCATCTGGTCCCATTGATGCTGTGTTTTTTGCTTTAGAGATGGCGGCTCTCACCTGAGCATCTGAGATGTTAGGGAGGCAGCACTCTGCTGGGATAGATATTTGCTCTTTGGGGGGGAGAGGGGGGTAGAAGTTTGCACTGAACCTGTCTACCAGGATGTTGGCAATGTATGTGGGTTCAGTGTATTTATAGTCATTTTGGACCAACTCTGAGCATATCTGGGAGTTGCCACCCAGGTTCCTAACATAACTAAAGAAGGCCATGTCATTATCTTTAGTGTCCTGTGCAATTTTTCTCTCGAATCTGGCCTTGGATGATTTTATGAGGGATCATAGTTTTTTGCTAGTACTGATCAGAGATGCGTTACCTTTTAGGGATTTTGCTCTATCATGTAGTAGCATCCTCCTTCTGTTGTACAGCTTATTTATGGCTGGGGTCCACCAGGCAGGACACCAGCCTTTGGATGATTTGGTCTTGGTTTTGTTTGGGATAGCATGATCCATGCATTCCTGAAGGTGTCCATAGAATGCATTTATAAAGGATTCTGCAGTTTCAGCTGTACTTTCCACTGGCCTGGGGGGCCTTGAAGGATTCCACCTCGGTTTTGGAAGTGTGACATTAGCTTTTGAGAAGATTTTCACTGTGGTTTTCTGGGCTGTGGGTGGGATTGGGATGTGGATATCCAGTGGAATTGATTTATGGTCCGATCTTACCAATGAGGGGAATACCTCTGGTATGGAGCATAGAGTCCCCATGTTGGTGATGACCAGGTCCAGTATGTTATCCCCTCTTGTCGGGGGTGGTGACTAGTTGTTCCATAGCATTTGAGTTTATAAATTCTAGGAACCTTTTGCCTAGGGTGTTGGGCCTTGAGTACTGCTCCCAGTCAATGTTTGGGTAGTTGAATTCACCCAATATAATGGTGTTTGGAGAGACCTTCATATACTTAGACCAAGCTTGTCCAACATTGCTCAGTATTAACCAACAGTGCTGGACACTGCCCAATATTACTCAACATTGACCACAGTTGTGCTAGTTGGTGTGTGCGATTTTCTTTACATATACTACATGGTGGTAAATGCTGTTTAGCACTGCTTTATATTGCTTAACACATGTCAGTCATGCCTCAGGTGGTGCTGCAGGGCTGGCTATGTTGGATGCACATACTATACTCCCTATACATGTTTGGAAGCAGGTGGTGTCAACTTAGGCATCCCTTTTACTATATGTGTGAGTCAGAGAGAGGTATAATTTCCAGGATTCCTACTGAGCCAGTGTATGTGCTATACGTTGCCTCTTTGCCAAGGCCAAAGTATACTGGGTGTGCCTCCTTCTGCCTACTGGGGCAGGCTCAGGTTGATCCTCCTCCGAGTCATGTTCTGCCTGTGATGGCCTTGGCAATGGTGGAGGGCTGTTTGGCCCAGGCCTATGCTGGTCCTGCTGCAGCTGTTTTCGCAGGATCATATTATGAAGCATAGCACATACCATGACAATTTGGATACATGTAGTTAGTGAGTACTGCAAGGCTCTACCAGATGTGTCCAGGCACCGGAACCGTCACTTGAGCAGCCCAAACACACGCTCGATTACATTTTGTGTTTGTCCATGTGCCTCATTATGGCATTCCTGTTCAGGTGTGTGTGCGTTTCTGATGGGTGTCATCAGCCATGGCTCCAGTGCATAGCCAGCATCCCCCACTAGGTGTCCATGTGGGATGTCCCCATTGGCAAATGTCTGGTACAGCTGCATCAGATGCCAGATATAGGAATCATGGTAGCTTCCAGGGCAGCCAGCACACACATTCAGTATTATGCCCTGGGCATCACACATGACCTGGTAGTTGATGGAGGGGAAGCCCTTGTGGTTGAAGTAGACCCTACCCCGCTCACCGGCTGGTGCTTTGATGCGTATGTGCGTGCAGTCTATTGCACCCACTGCCTCAGGGTATTCCGCTATTTGCTGGAAGAGATGCATATTGCTGGCCAATTCCTCACGGGAATTGGGGAAATATACATGATCACCGACATGTGCTGACATGGCATCCAGGAACTGGTGCAGTACCCTGGATGCTGATGCCTGTGATATCCCCATCATATCACCAGTTGGTCTCTGGAAGGTACCTGTTGTTAATATTCTTAGGCCAGCACATACCTTGGTTTCCACTGGAATGGGTTCCCCTCTCTTGGTTCTGTGTGTGAGGCGTGGCCTGCACAGCTCAACAATTTGCTGCAAGAGGTCTCTGTCCACTCTATAGCGCTCCACTATCTCCAGCTCATGTAGCCCTTGTTAGGTTACCCTGGGCCTGTACACTCTTCTCCATCTCCTCACTGTGGGTTGTCCAGCAGCATTTGCATTATCACCACCCTCAGCATGTTGCATATGTCCCCTTATAACAGCAATGGCAGCCCCTAACATTTCTTTGTCTCAGTGAAACTTTTTCAGTTTTCACTTCTATTAGCTTACTGCAGTGATGCAGTGTCTCTTGAGAGAAACATAATGGACTGTTGTTTCCAGAATTTTAAGTGCTGGGATGGGCTGGGCTAGTGTACTGCCTGCGTAATTGCCTGATTCTGATTGTTTTCACCTGCTAGCTCTGATAGTACTCCCTGGTAACTTCCTACTATTCGGTGCGCTTCCTTTTTCCTTTCTGTTTCCTCAGGGGGGGAGCACCATGCACACAAGCGCAAACACGAGCACAGCAGCTAACACACACACACACACACACACACACATGTTTACATGGACTAAAACATGCTTATTCTTGTTAAAACATGCACACACCAGCGCAAACATGCTTACAACTGTTTACACAGCCTTACATATGCTTACTCCGGCTTACATGCGCACACATGCTAACACACATGCACACTGTCTTACTCGGGTTTACTAGCACGCACACGCGTGCATGCACGCCCAGCAAGAAACTTTGGTGTTATCCACGGCATACACCTTCAATTTCTTTACTTTACCTAGCCTACCTGTTGACACACCTCTTTCAATGATATGTAAATGTCACCTGACACATGCCACTCAGCTCCAATGAGCTTCACTTCTTTCATACATGCCCCCCTCGTGATGTCACCTATCTTCTACTCTGTTACTCCTCTTATCCTACTCCTACACTCCACTGACTGTGCTCATTTGCTATGTAAACTTGCGATTCACTATCCTAACCCTCATTTGCATGGGATTGCCTACTAATGCTTGGTTACATCTCTTAGACTGAGCTTCCCCCCTTAGCAACCTCTACTCGGTAGCCATGTTGTCTTCAACCTTCCATTCACTTCCATTGTAAATTCATATCAGCTATAAAATCCACATTTGCGGATCATAATTATTGATTTTCTGTTTTTTAGGGCGCAGCGCGTTTGTGCGGTGCTGCGCTATGCTTAAACCCCAGAGATCGGGATGAAAAAAAAAGTTTTTTATTTTTATTTTGCATCAGTGAACATTGCCAGTGGCCGTATTTTTGGCCATTGGCATGCTTCCTCCTGTAAATGCATCCTTTTGTTGGAGCTGTCACGGCTCCGTTTTGCTATTTGCAGAACTGTACTCAGTTGTCAACTGAGTAAATTTCTGCAAATAACACTACTCCTACTCGGACAGGTTCAGGTTTCCTGGATTGCAAATTTACCTCATTTGCATAGCTTTCGCTTGCAATTGAGGTAATTTGCATATCCAAGCCCTGTCCATGTAGGACTAGTTTAAGGAGCTCTGTTACACGCCCCTTCCAGCTCTTCCTGGATCGCTCTGTGGACATGTTGGCTGCATGGAGTCTGACACTACTCTTAGACTCCATGCAAGCCTTCGTGAATCCGGCCCACTATCTTAAATTTTCAAGATTAATTTAAATCTTTTTTACCTCACAATTAAAAAAAATAATGTCAAGGTTTTGTAACCAGTTAATCATGTTAGCTAACTCGGTTGAAAAACAGCCTTAGTAATCAGCCAAACCTATGATTGTACCATAGCTAGCATGCCAACTGGCTCCAATAAGTAGAAGTAAGCCCTAGGATTATTCCTCTTTGACAAGAACTTTTGCATGAGCAGAAGTGCAAATGCATCTCCCGTTGCAGCTGTAATGGAGTTTGCTGGCTGCTGGGAGGAGGATAAGGACAATCATCAAGGTCTGCAGACTGATCCACTTCACCTTAAGGGCTTTCACCTCAACAGGGAACAAGCAAGTCTAACATCTCTTAACTTACACAGGAATGGATGGGTATGTCATGTTCAGGAGGGGAGCTTTTAGGCTGGTCCTCTGGACACACACACACACACACACACACACACACACACACACACACACACACACACACACCCTTTGTTCCTTACCTAATTCCCAGCAGCTAAAGCCAGCAGTCAGCATCTGAAACGGCACCATGCTGCAGTTTAAGCCAGCCAGCATTCTTCTCTCAAGCATCTGAAACAGCACCATAACACAGCAGAAGCAAAGTCTCTCTCTCTCTAATGCAGCAGAAGCAAAGTCCCTCTCTTGGCAGCACCATGCTGTAGAAGCAAAGTCCCTCTCTTGGCAGCATAAGCCAGCCAGCATTCTCCTCTCAGCAGCACCAAGCAGTTCTTTCCATCAGCACCAAAAACAGCAGCATATACAAAGCCAGCAGCATAAGCAAAGTCTGAAACATCAGCATAAGAAAAGCTTCTTATCTCTGCAGCATTTTCTAATTGTCGACAGCAAAGCACTTCCCGCCTGCTCACAGCCAACTGGAAATGATGATGTGAGCACCTTGAGTTCAATTCCGACTGGCTGGTAGCACTGATGGAGCTTACATCATCGTGCATGTGATGATGTCAGATCTGACAGCGTGAAAATTCAAAAAAAAAAAACAAAACAAAAGCAAAGACATCGAATATGAAGGGGTACCACTCAGGAATCATGGCACCCCTTCATTTGGACCACAAAACTTGGTAAAAAACGAGTAATTTAGGATGGTTGTGAGGTCTGAGCAGCAGAGCTGCCATGTACTGAGCAATAATTACCTATGACATTCCAGTGCATGACATTATGGAATGACCGTTGTAGCCCCTAACATATGTCAGGACATACCCAGGGTGAACACTGGATGACAGCAGTGAGGCCATGTAAAACCTATTACACCCAAGGCAAGGAAATAATGGAGTAACAGGTCTTGTGTTCTGATCACTCATATAGGCATTTAGAGAAATTATACGTTAATGAGTGGTATTAATGAGTGTATGTTCATAGGTTCATAGGTTCATAGGTTGGTACTAGGCTATCAGCCCTAGGGCCTATACAAGCCTAGCCATAACAATTCCCTGGCTATTTCTTCCCACATTATTTACTTTCCTGGACCCCTGTCTAGCAGGGCGACTGACGTGATCCCTGGGATGAATTTCCTTTCTGCCATCCAATCATCAAGGTTCCTCTTGAAGAGGTCCAAAGAGGCACTCTATTTGACATGTATGGGCAATCTATTCCAGAGTCTGGGGAGTCTCTGGGTCAGGAACCTATCCCTCCAGCATGTTTTGTTTATTGTGATGACAAGGTTTAGATTCCTGGAGTGTGTAGCTCTGAGGGATTGGGATTTCTTTAAGTGTAGCATGTCCAACAGCTCTGGGTTTGACATGGCCTTGTATGTTAAGCAGAGATTGCCTCTGAGTAGACGATATGAGACAGAGTATAGCTGGAGTTTTTTAAGGCGGTCAGCATAGGGCATCTGCTTTAGGCCTGTGCTTCTTTTAGTGAGGTATGTCTGAGGCCTTTCCAGTTGTTGCAGATGTCTTGAGAGGTACATACCAAATGGGGCGTTGTATTATATAATGGGTCTAATGAGGGATGAGTACAGTGGGACAATGACCTCCTTTTTTCTGGATGAAAAGCCCTTTGTGATGAGGTGTGCCACATAGAAGGATTTCCTGACTGTTGTGGCGATGTGGTTATCGAAGGTGAGACCACTGTCCACCTGTGTCCCTAAGTCTCTAATCACACTTTCTGTGTTTAGTGTACTGCCACCTATATGGTAATTCATGGATACATGTTTTTTTCCCAAAAGGGATAACAATACATTTCTTGGCATTGAGCTTGAGCCCATGGCTCTGGCACCAAGCATCTGTTTCTGTAAGGCCCTTTTGTAGAGTATCCACAACATTTGGGGATTCAATAACGGCTCCCAGTTTGCAGTCATCTGCAAACTTTGTTAGCCAGAGTCCCTTAGTGTTGACCTGTATTTCAGAGAAGTAGATGACAAACAAGAGCGACCCCAGGACTGAACCCTGAGGTACTCCACTTGTCACTTGTCTGGAGCTGGATTTGGAGTCAGCTACTTTTACAGTGTGGGTTCTATCAGTAAGCCATTTAGCAACCCATTGGGTGACATAGGAATTAATGCCCAACTTAGTAAGTTTACCTATGATTCCAGAGTGGGGGATGGTGTCAAAGGCCTTGGCAAGGTCTAGATAGGCTGTGTGGACCACCTTACCCTTATCCATGGCTCTGGAGACTGATTCAAAGAAGTCAATCAGGTTCAGGAGACAAGATCGGCCCTTCACAAACCCAAACTGGGTGGGGTCCAGTGTTTGAAGGTTGCCAATGTCTTTGTTTATAAGTTCCATGATAATACGCTCCATGGCCTTGCAGATAAGGCTTGTCAGACTGATGGGACGGTAGTTTCCCGGATCCAAGGTGGATGACCCCTTGTGGATTGGGATAACTGTAGCTCTGCGCCACTCAGTGGGCACGAAACCTGAGGTGAAGCTCTGATTAAACATGACACTTAGGTGAGGTGCCAGTTCATATTGTAGTTCATGTAGTACACAGCCCGGGATGTCATCTGGTCCCATGGATGCTGTATTCTTGGCTTTAGAGAGTGTGTTTTGTACCTGTGTGGCCGTTATTACTGGAATTTGGCAATCTTCCGGTATTGAGATGGGCCCTTTAGGGGGTGAGAGGGGGGTGAAGTTGGCACTGAATCGATCTGCCAGGATATTGGCAATATCCTTCGGATCAGTATATTTAATGCCATTCTGTTTTAGCTCAGAGCAGATCTGAGCATTGCCATTTAGATTCTTGACATAGTTATAGAATGCTTTGTCGTAACTAGCTTTGGAGGATTTTATGAGGCATCTCAGTTTCTTACTGAGGCTAGTAAGGGAGTTTTTTGCATCCTGGGATTTTCCTCTTTTCTGCAAAAGTTTCTTCCTTTTGTTGTAAAGTTTGTTTATGGCAAGGGACCACCAGATTGGCTTTCTTTGTTTGGATGAGAGCATTTTGGTTCTATTTGGGATGACACGATTCATTCATGAGTGGATGTGCTCGTACAGTGCCTTAGTGTAGGATTCAGCAGTTGAACTTACAGTTCCCATCTGCATGGGTGTCATGAAGTTTGCACTTCTGACTTGAGTAGCATGAAGTTGGCTTTGGAGAAGTTTTTTATGGTGGTTTCTTTACTGGGGGGTGGGGGTGGGATGTGGATGTTAAGGGTGATTAGCTTATGATCAGACCTGACTAACGAGGGGGTGACCATAGGTATGGAGCATTGATTTCCCATGTTGGTAATGACCAGGTCTAGGATATTGGAGCTCCTGTTGGGACTATGGATTAGTTGATCCAGGGCATAGGAATTTATGAATTCCAAGAACCGTTGCGCAAAGGTGTTGGGACATGAGTAGTTTTCCCAGTTAATGGCAGGGTAGTTAAAATCACCCAGTATTAGGGTGTTTGGTTCTATCTTAATATTTTCCAGTATGTTTAGAAAGGTGTAGTGAGAATCTTGGGGTATGGTGGGGGATCTGTAGCAAGCTACAATTTGGATTGCAGTCTTACCTAGTGTTAGTTGTACTTGGAGAATTTCAGACACATTGTGTTGGCCAACTAGCCTGGTGGTGTGAATATCCTTGGTGAATATTGACACTCCTCCACCTTTAGTGTTTCGGTCCTAGTTTGGTGGCCGAAAAGTGTGGTAAGAGTTGTAGCCTGGTATTGCAGGGGTGCTCTCTGGAGCCTTGAACCAGGTCTCAGTTACTGCACAGATATCGATGTTCTCCATTTTTAGGAGTGCCTCGAGAGAGTGCATTTTGAGGTTTAGACTTCTAGCATTGAGTAGCATTACCTTCAGATTTTGCATGCTTGTACCTGTTACGGTGGTGGTTTTGTCCTTTGAGGTTTGCCTAAAAAAGGCACTCTAGGGGCTTATATGTAACATATATATATGTTTCAATGTAATATGTTATATGTAACATATATATATGTTACAAAGTGTGATGCAGGATGGGTCACTTATGTGAATAAACGTGGGACTGTCTGTAAACTCAGGGACAGGTAGGTATTATAGTGGAATTTTAGTGTGTGTGTGTGTGTGTGTGTGTGTGTGTGTAATTCGGGATGGTTGGAAGGTCTGAGCAGCAGATCTGCCATTTACTGAGCAACAGTTACCTATGACACTCTAGTGCATGACATTATGGAATGACCGTTGTAGCCCCTAATATATGGAGACAATGCTCATGATGTCCTGACATACCCAGGGAGAATACTGGATGACAGCAGTGAGGCCATGTAAAACTTACTCCACCCAAGGCAAGGAGATAATGGAGTAACAGGTCTTGTGTTGTGATCACTCATCTATGCATTTAGAGGAATGATACGTTAATGACTGGCATTAATGAGTGTATGTTACAAAGTGTGATGCAGGATGGGTCACTTATGTGAATAAATGTAGGACTGTCTGTAAACTCAGGGACAGGTAGGTATTATGGTGGAATTTCAGTGTGTGTCTGTGTGTGTGTGTGTGTGTGTGTGTGTGTGTGTGTGTGTGTGTGTGTGTGTGTGTGTGTGTACTGTTATGCAACGCTGTACAGGTGTTAAAATGCATTTCTTGTTTTCTATACATACCCCATCACCACTGGCCATAGCAGAGGGATAGTTGGTGGTTGGTGGCAGTGTATACCTTCCCAGATGTATCTCACCGTATGTATCTGATATGTGTATATTTAGATATAACAACATATGTTATGCAACAGTAATATCAATAACATGTACTACATAATTGTGGAAGTCAAAGCAATTGTTCAATACTATCCAAAATGTGTAGTGACAGATATATTGGAAAAACAACCAGTGTCTTCACAGCCGTCATGGTGTAGTCGTTAACTGTTGTGAATGTAGTGTACAGTGTCCTGGGTTCATTACCTGCAAGGGCTTTTTATTTTGTTGCTGGCCAGAACAAGGACTGCTGGATACAGAGTGGTTAAGGCAGTTTTAAGCAGCTTTAAGTGTGTTTGCATGGGTTTGCATGAAGCTAAGTGGTGCTAAGCTACTGTTATACGTAGGCTTCAGTTACCAGTGTGCAACTCTGTTAAGCTGTTAAATTGCAGCAATGCTGACATCTGCTAAGCATGGCTCAGCCCTAGTAACCAGTGACACATCCCAGTCTGATAAAATAGCAGGGTAATGACATCTGTAATAAGTGTATGTAATGCCATGTACAATTCATATGTCTATGTGCTGTCATTACAGTAGCAAGGGTTGTGAGTGTCATGTCTGGGGCACACAAGTATATAAGACCTGTACAGCACTGTTATCCATGTGAATGTGTTACATCCCTCTTTGGTAAGATCAGACCATAAATTAATCTCACTGGAAATCCACATCCCGCCCCCACCCCCTGCACAAAAGACCACAGTGAAGAACGTCTCAAAAGCAAACTTCACACTTCTTAAGACTGAAGTGGTATCTTTCAAGGCCCCTGGGCCAGTGGAAACCACAACCCACACTGCTGAATCTTTTGCAAATGCCTTCTATGGGCACCTTCAAGAATGCATGGATCATGCAATACCAAATAAAACCAAGACCCATTCCCACAAAGGCAGGCGCCCGGTCTGGTGGACCCCAGCCATAAACAAACTTTACAACAGGAGGAGGAAGCTACTACATGACAGAGCAAAATCCCTAAAAGGGAAGGCATCTCTGATCAGTACTAGCAAAAAACTACGATCACTCATAAAATCATCCAAGGCCAACTTTGAGAGAAAAATCGCAAAATACACAAAAGACAATCATAAGGCCTTCTTTAGCTATGTTAGAAACCTGGGTGGAAACTCCCAGATATGCTCAGAGTTAGTCCAAAATGACACAAAATACACTGAACCCACTGACATTGCCAACATTCTGGCAGACAGGTTCAGTGCAAATTTCTCCTCCCCCAAAAGGAGAAATAACTATCCCAGCAGAGTGTAGCCTCCTAACATCTCAGATGCCCAGGTGCCAGCCCTCTCTAAAGCTAAAAACACAGCATCAATGGGACCGGATGGTGTCCCAGGCTGTGTGCTACATGAACTCCAAGAGGAACTAAACCCACACATAAGGCTGCTGTTTAATCTTAGCCTTACTACAGGATACGCCCAAAGAGTGGCGACGGCAACAGTGGTCCCACTTCACAAAGGCGGTGCTTCTATGGACCCTGGAAATTACCGCCCCATAAGCTTGATGAGCCTGGTCTGCAAAGCTATGGAGAGGATCATTATGGAACTCATAAACAAAGACATTGGGGACCTACAGACATTGGATCCTACCCAATTTGGCTTTGTCAAGGGCAGATCCTGCCTTTTGAACTTGGTCGACTTTTTTGAAACAGTCACTAAGGCCATTGATGAGGGCAAGGCAGTTCACACAGCCTACCTTGACCTTGCAAAAGCCTTTGACACAATACCCCACTTGGGGCATCATAGACAAACTCACCAGCTTAAATGTAAACCCATATGTCACAAGATGGGTTGCAAACTGGCTCAAGGACAGAACCCACAGGGTCAGAGTTGCTGAAGCTATGTCAGACTCTAAGCCAGTCACAAGCGGTGCCCCACAGGTCTCAGTCCTGGGACCCCTCTTGTTCGGCATTTATTTTTCCGAGGTACAGGCAAACATAGGAGGATTGTGGCTGACAAAGTTCGCAGATGACTGCAAACTGGGCGCCATAATTGATACTCCAGCGGACACAAACATCCTTCAGAGAGGCCTCATAGAAATGGATAATTGGTGCCAGAGCCATGGCCTTAAGCTGAACTCCAAGAAATGTATAGTCATACCCTTTGGGAAAACAAGGTACCGACAAATTACCACATAGGCGGTAATCCATTAAGTATGGAAGAGGTAATCAGGGACCTAGGGACCCAGGTTGACAGTAACCTCTCATTTGACACTCACATTGCCAAAGTGGTTAGGAAGACCTTCTATATTGCCCACCTTATCATGAAGGGTTTCACATCTAGATCAAGTGAGGCCATTGTGCCCCTGTACTCTTCTCTTATCAGGCCAATGATTGAGTACAATGCCCCATTTTGGATGTATCTCACCCGACACCTGCAGCAGTTGGAAAGACCCCAAAAGTTCCTCACCAAGAGGATAAAAGGTCTTAAACATATGTCATATGCTGCCCGACTGAAAAAACTCCAGCTCTATTCAGTCGCATACTGCCTACTCAGAGGTGATCTGTGCCTGACGTACAAGGCCATGTCCAATCCTGAATTAATGGACATGCTCCACCTCAGAAAATCCAAATCCATCAGAGCCACGAGAACAAGTGACTTAAACCTCAACACAGAAATAAATAAAACGTGTTGGAGGGACAGATTCATAACCCAGAGGCTCCCTACACTCTGGAACAGAATCCCAGTCCATGTTAGGCAGAGCTCCTCACTGACTCTATTCAAGAGAAATCTCGACGAGTGGATGGGAGATCGTAAGTTTACCCCGGGGGTCATCTCTGTGTCACTACTAGACAGAGGCATAGTAAACTAAACCCTAAAAGGGCGTAGTATTCTCATCCTAAGGGGTGGTGTAAGCCACATACACTCTGGCTAGGCTTAAAAATGCCCTAGGGCAGATAGCCTAGTACGAATCTATGAACCTATGAACCTATACAAGGGTAGTAACCCGGGTTATGTGCTGTCACAATGGCATGTAGTGTCTCATGGTGGTACTACTGTTGACAGTACTTTCCCAGTCAAGAGTAGAGTGCTATATGTAGTACTGACAACAAGCAACCCTGCAGGCATAGTTGGAATCTGAGGCCTCACTGTCATGTTCCTGGTGTGTGAGCTGTGTCACGGTATATATCCCCTACTGGATAATGATCTGACATGCGGAATGTAAATGTAGACTACCATCTATACAGTACATGTCAGTGAGGGCTTCCAACATGTGGTAATGGCATTCATATTGTTGTCAAACTTCTGTCCACACATTCATCCTACTCCATAGCTACTTGCCAAGCTGCTGTCTGTCAGTCCCTGTACAGATGTGCAGATGACAGGTATCCAGCTTGGATACGTACAGGCAATCTGTGTTTGAATGACACTGAGTCTGCCCAGCTGTGTTATAACTGGCACATATAGGAAACAACACCCTGTATGCACCACATACCATGGGTATCTCCATTACACTACAACAGTCAACTGAACATGTTTGGGTACAGGTCTGCATCACAGACACTAACCATGTGTTGTAATACATGTTGCATACATGTCACTGGATGACCTCTGTGGCCATTTGAAGGAGGCACCCAGAGTATTGGCTGATGCATGTCACTCTCACCCTGAGGGTCACCACAGTGGTGTCTGTCAATAGATTGCCTGTTGGCATATGGCAGGTGGCATGATACTACTGTACCCACATCCCCTACACTACCCATCTCTCTATGGACAATAGCCAGGTACACGCTTATGACTACCTGCAGTGATGCACCCCAGTACTGACACATGTGTACATGTGCATTACTGAGGATAGCAGTGTCTGTGTGTTAGTACACCTGTAGTTGGGAATACCATGAGGGTCTTCACAACCACTGCAACACCCATTGCCATAGTAAGATGTGGCTGCTGCTGTATCGGAAATTACATGTACCTTGTTATGCTCATCTCCCTATCAGCTACATGAGCCAGCCATGCAGTATCAGCACAACAGTGTTGTACAAATGGGTCGATAGGCACGGGACACCCATTGAGTTCTGGCAAATGTGTGTATGTGTGCATGTCTGCATATCTGTAGGGTACAGCATTCAGAGGCCACATACTCCTATTACAATATGCATTGCCACACAGTAGTATGGATAGTGTTGTTGCTGCCCATAGTCGAGGCATGACAATGCAACACCCTACTATGCCTGTGGCATATGCGTTAGATGCATATCCCTGTAGTAGCACTGTTGGGATATACAATGAGTTGTATTGCAGTCATGGGCAATGTGTGATGATGGGTATGTCAGAGTGTCATCATGGGTTCCATTGAGTACAATATCCACTGTGGGATGTGGGTGCTGTGTACACTGTCATTACACCATGGCATGCCTCGTATATGTCCCATGTACCACTATATGGTGACCAATGCCACCGTCAACCAGACAGGTAACTGATACTACAATCCAGCCCAGTTATGCAAGTGCTGTGTTCACCCTACCTGTAACACATTGGACACACTGACAAGTTAGTTAGCACCGATAGGCCCAGGTCTCTCGGATGCGTGCTTGACTGTTATGTGTCTGTTAATGTGTATATGATGGTATGTCACACTAAACATTGTCCATATACAACCATTACATCTCCCATTACCATACTTTACATGTCTGGGGATATTCTGCATGTTCATAGGTTTATAAGCTCATACTAGGCTATCTGCCCTAGGCATTTATAAGCCTAGCCAGATTGTGTTTGGCTTTCGCCACCCATTTTAAATGAATTTTGCTATGCCCTTTTTCGAGGTTAGTATACTGTGCCTCTGTCTAACAGTGACACAGAAATGATACCCGGGGTAAACCTATGATCTCCCATCCACTCATCAAGATTCCTCTTGAAGAGAGTCAATGAGGGACTCTGCCTAACCTGGACTGAGATTTTATTCCAGAGTGAAGGGAGCCTCTGGGTTATGAATCTGTCCCTCCAGCATGTCCTATTTATTTCAGTGCTAAGGTTCAAGTCTCTCAAGCGCATAGCTCAATGGGATTTGGATTTTCTGAGTTGCAGCATGTCCATTAATTCCGGGTTGGAGATGGCTTTATACGTCAGGCACAGATCGCCTCTGAGCAGGCGGTATGCCACTGAGTAGAGCTGGAGTTTCTTTAACAGGGCAGCATATGGCATCTGTTTGAGCCCTTTGATCCTCCTGGTGAGGTACTTTTGAGGTCTTTCCAGTTGCTGCAGGTGTCTGGTAAGGTACATCCCAAAAGGGGCATTGTACTCAATTATGGGCTAGATGAGGGATGAGTAAAGAGGCATGATGACATCCCTTGATCTAGATGTGCATCCATTCATGATTAGGTGGGCTATATAAAATGCTTTTCTAACCACTTTGGCCACGTGGTTTTCAAATGGGAGATTGCTATCAACTTGGGTCCCCAGGTCCCTAATTACTTCTTCCGTACTTAATGGATTACCACCTATGTGGTCATTTGTGGGCACTTTGTTTTTGCCAAAGGGGATGACTAGACACTTTTTGGCATTTAGCTTGAGGCCATGTCTCTGACACCAGTTGTCTGTTTCTATGAGGCCCTTTTGTAGGATGCTTGTGTTGGCTGGAGAGTCGATTATGGCACCTACTTTGCAGTCATCTGCAAACTTGGTCAGCCACTGTCCTTCCATGTTGGCCTGTACCTCTGAGAAATATATACCAAACAATAGAGGTCCCAGGACTGAGCCTTGTGGGATGCCACTTGTAACTGGTTTGGAGTCTGACATGGCTCCAGCAATTCTAACCATGTGGGTTCTGTCCTTGAGCCAGTTTGCAACCCATCTACTGACATAGGGGTTTATATTTAAGCTGGTGAGCTTATCTATAATGCCCGAGTGGGGTATTGTATCGAAGGCTTTTGCGAGGTCCAGGTAGGCTGTGTGGACCACCTTCCCCTCGTCAATGGCCTTGGTGACTGTTTCAAAGAAATCGACCAGGTTTAAGAGGCAGGATCTGCCCTTAACAAAGCCGAACAGGGTAGGATCCAGTGTCTGTAGGTCCCCAATATCTCTATTTATGAGGTCCATGATGATCCTTTCCATAGCTTTGCAGACCAAGCTAGTCAGGCTTATGGGGCAATAGTTTCCAGGATCCGTTGAGGCACCATCTTTGTGGAGAGGGACCACTGTTGCTGTATGCCACTCTTTGGGTACATATCCTGTAGTAAGGCTAAGATTGAACAGTAGTTTTATGTTTGGGTTTAGCTCTTCTTGGAGTTCATGTAGGACGCAGCCTGGGACACTGTCTGGTCCCATTGATGCGGTGTTTTTTGCTTTGGAGAGGGCGGCTCTTACCTGAGCTTCTGAGATGTCAGGGGGGCAGCACTCTGCTGGGATAGATATTTGACCTTTTGGTGGGGATTGGGGGAGAAGTTTGTGCTGAACCTGTCAGCTAGGATGTTGGCAATGTCTGTGGGTTTGGTGTATTTTTTGTCATTTTGGACATTTTGGACATTTAGGTGCAACCAGATGGGGCATTGTACTCGATGATAGGTCTGATGAATGCCAAATACAGTCTAACAATGACTTCCTTGGACTTAGATGTCATACATTTGTTTATAAGTTGCGCAACATAGAATTATTTCCTCATTACTGTAGAGATGTGATGGTCAAAGGCTAGAGTACTGTCTATGTGAGTCCCTAAGTCCCTGACTGCTGGGTCACCTCTAAGGGGTGTGTTGTCAATATGACTGAGGACTTGAAACTGGGGAGGTGCAGCTCTTTTCCATATTGGTGAGTACCAGATTCAGTAAGTTTGAACCTCTGGTATGGTGACTATCTGGTCAATAGTATTTGTGTTAATAAAGTTCAAGAATCATTGTTGCTGTAAGTATTAGGCAGTTTTCAAGTATATAGATGGGTAATTAAAGTCTCACATGAATAGAATATTTGGATTAATGGTGACTGCCTCCAGTAGGTCTAGGTATGAGTTATGACACTCTAGGGACAGAGACAGTGACTTATAGCTTACTAGGGTATTATGTGGGACTTTGTCTATGGTGATTTGCATGTGGGTAAATGTCAGGGCATTGTCCTACAATTATGATTCTTCTCATATAGATTGAGACTCCTCCACCTTTTGCCCCTGTCTGTGTGGCTGATTGACTTTGCTTTGGAGAGGGCGGCTCTTACCTGAGCATCTGAAATGTCAGGGGGGAAGCACTCTGCTGGGATAGATATTTGCCCTTTTGGTGGGGAGGGGGGGGGGAGAAAGTTGCACTGAACCTGTCAGCTAGGATGTTGGCAATGTCTGTGGGTTCGGTGTATTTTTTTATCATTTTGGACTAATTCTGAGCATATCTGGGAATTCCCACCCAGGTTCCTAACATAACTAAAGAAAGCCTTGTGATTACCCTTAGTGTCCTGTGCAATTTTTCTCTCCAAGCTGGCCTTAGACGATTTTATGAGTGCCCGTAGTTTTTTGCTAATACTGATCACAGATGCCTTCCCTTTTTGGGATTTTGCTCTATCATGTAGTAGCTTCCTCCTTCTATTGTATAGTTTGTTTATGGCTGGGGTCCACCAGACAGGATGCCTGCCTTTGGAGGATTAGGTCTTGGTTTTATTTGGGATTGCATGATCCATGCATTCCTGAAGGTGTTCATAAAATGCATTTATAAAGGATTCTGCGGTCTGGGCCATATTTTCCACAGGCCCGGGGGCTTTGAAGGATTCCACCTTGGTTTTGAGGAGTGTGAAATTTGCTTTAGCAAAGTTTTTCACTGTGGTATTCTGGGCAGGGGGTGGGGTCGGGATGTGAATATTCAGTGAGATTAGTTTATGGTCTGATCTTACCAGTGAGGGATACACTTCTGGTCTGGAGCATAGAGCCCCCATGTTGGTGATGATCAGGTCCAGTATGTTTTCCCTTCTTGTGGGAGTGGTAACAAGTTGTTCCATAACATTTGAGTATATAAATTCTAGGAACCTTTGGGCTAGGGGTTGGAGCTAAAGTAATGCTCTCAGTCTATGTTTGGGTAGTTGAAGTCACCCAATATAATGGTGTTTGGCGAGACCTTCATATTTTCCAATGTTCTCAAGAAGGCCGAGTGGGGTTCCTGGGTTTGGGAGGGTGGTCTGTAGCAGGCTATAAACTGGAAGGCAGTTTTACCCACTGTTAGTTGCACATGGATAGTCTCTGATGCTTTGTGCTGTGCCACCAACCTGGAGGTGTGGGTATCTTTGACGAATATTGATACTCCCTCTCTGTTTGTGGTTCGGTCCAAGTTTTGGGGACGAAAAACATGGTATGAGGTATAACCTGGTAGTGCTGGGGTGCTTTCAGGAGCCTTGAACCAGGTTTCTGTTGCTGCACAGATATTCATGTTCTCCATGCTAAGGAGAGTTTTGAGTGCATGCATCTTGAGGTTTAGACTTCTGGCGTTGAGTAGCATTACTCTTAGTTTCTTATCCCTTGTGATACCTATAGAGGTGGGTTTGTCTTTTGAGCCTTGCCTAAAAAAGGCACTATGGGAGTGGCAAGAGCCTTTGCCAATATCCGAAAGCCCAGGGGTGACAGGTGCAAGACGTCCCTAGTGAAGCATCGTGGCTTGTCGAGCATGTCATCCCAGGCTGACAGGCATTGGATCCCCTTTGAATGACACCAATACTTAAGACAGTTGTTGAAATTGATCATCTTGTCTTCATATTGTGGCATCATTCTTGGTGAGGGTAAGATGCTACTCAAGGTCAGGGTCATACCGGCCTGGGCTACATGCTCAGAGAGCTCCTCTATGTCTCTTTTCATGTAGTCCATGGAGGTACATCTCAGGTCATTCACACCAGCATGGACAATGCCTGATTCATATTTGTACTTGCCTTGGAGTGACCTGAGTGCTTGTGTTATGTGGCGGATCCTAGTGCCCGACAGGCAGCTAACCATGACCTTCTTATAGTTCAGCCTGGTGAGCGGGACGTCAGTGTGCCTGACGATAGAGTCACCTATTACAAGTGTATCAGGTGTGTTGTTTAGCCTTAAGGACTGTGACTGTTCGGCACACTGGCTTTGTGAGCTATGTGTTGCACGTGTTTTGTTTTGGGGTAGCGGTTGCTTGGGTGTCTGCTTTGGAGGTCTCTGCTGCTCAGGCAGATTTTTATTTAGAGCCTCCGAGTATGTTTTTGTGTGTTTATGTGTTTGGTTTGCTGTCGTGGTAGGTCTATGTGAGACTGGAATTGTAGTGAGTGTGGTTTCCTTCTCCTCCTGACTGATTACGCCAGTACTGAGTTGAGAGAGCTTAGCCTCCAGTTTGGCTATATGGTTGCATCTCTCACATGTGTTGGAATTTGTTGGGAGGAGGAGAGGTTTGTCTGTGTACATGAGGCAGTTGTAGCATTGCCTCAAGATTCCCAGATTCACCAGCTGGACCGGTGAAGAGATTGACAACTGACCTTTGGACATGCTAGAATAGTATTGGGAATTCCTTTATAATTGAAAAAAAGGGCCAATGGGGAACGAGGTACTCAAGGGGAGTTTGTGAGAGTGTAGTGCATTTAATTTTTTAGTGCTGACTTATATAATTGCTTTAGTGAGCAAGTGCTAGGCTTTAGAGTAGGAATAGGGTGTTTATTATGAGAACTAGATCAGTTCTAAGGGAAAAAGTGACGAGCAGACTTTGTGGAGCCGAGAATGGTTTAAACCCAATTAAGCGGTGCTGCCCGATGCTGCACTATGCGCAGAATCGCTCAAAGTCGCGCCAAAGCGGGTTTTATACAGGGGGACTTGAAAGAGCTAGAAATTGGCCCAAAACGGCCAATAGACTACCAGATTCTTGTGCTGGGAACACTCCTCCAGGGATAGATAGGCTGCTCTAAGCTCCCTACTGCCACTGGTGAACAAAGTAGCCTCCCTTTATCCAAGAAAGGAAATGGACAACACAGGAACTTTCCAAAAGTCCAGAATACAGCAAAGCCTGTATTTGGACTATTCTAGGTGAGGAAAGACAGGAAACAAGGATCATTTTTTTGTTTTTTTTCTTTTTTGCAACAAACAGCAGGAAAATGCAATAAATATGTAACACAGTCTAGCACACTTGAGTGTGTATCCTCAACAGGTAAATGCAACAAACAGGACAAACCTTAAAAGTGCAGGTGTAAAAACAACTTTAAACAGTTTAAAACAGATCAAGAAGCAGAAATACTTGCAGTTTAGCTAGATCAGACAGTCGCCCAGGTAGTAGCAGGAAAAAAAAACACTTTTATCAGGTTAGCAGTCACTCTTTTAGCCTCTCTGCTGCTAGCACCACTCTGCAGGACCACGAGGAGCTTGGCTGAGTAGTAACAAGTGCAAAAACCACGCCAAAGCAGGTTTTATACAGGGGGACTTGAAAGAGCTAGAAATTGGCCCAAAACGGTAAATAGACTACCAGATTCTTGTGCTGGTAACACTCCTCCAGGGATAGATAGGCTGCTCTAAGCTCCCCACTGCCACTGGTGAACAAAGAAGCTTCCCTTTATCCAAGAAAGGAAATGGGCAACACAGGAACTTTCCAAAAGTCCAGAATACAGCAACGCTTGTATTTGCATTACTCTAGGTCAGGAAAGACAGGAAACAAGGATATTGTTTTTGTTTTTTTTTTCTTTTTTGCAACAAACAGCAGGAAAATGTAATAAATATGTAACACAGGCTAGTGCACTTGAGTGTGTAGCCTCAACAGGTAAATGCAACAAACAGGACAATCTTTAAAAGTGCAGGTGCAAAAACAACTTTAAACAGTTTAAAACAGTTCAAGAAGCAGAAATACTTGCAGTTTAGCTAGATCGGACAGTCGCCCATGTAGTAACAGCAAAAAAAACACTTTTATCAGGTTAGTAGTCGCTCTTTTAGCCTCTCTGCTGCTAGCACCACTCTGCAGGACCACGAGGAGCTTGGCTGAGTAGTAACAAGCGCAAAAAATGCGCCAAATCAGGTTTTATACAGGGGGTCTTGAAAGAGCTAGAAACTGGCCCAAAACGGCCAATAGACTACCAGATTCTTGTGCTGGGAACACTCTTCCAGGGATAGATAGGCTGCTCTAAGCTCCCCACTGCCACTGGTGAACAAAGAAGCCTCCCTTTATCCAAGAAAGGAAATGGGCAATGGCGTGGTGTGGACCTGAAACACACCTCACCCTAAACGCTGTGTGGTGTGTGCAATGAAAGCCACACACTTCGTAGCACTAGATACCTAAATAGGGGTCTAGTCCCAGTGTTGCCAAGTAAGACTGTGCATGTATGTGGATGAGTCTACATCAAGTTGCTGATTATAATGTCACAGCGGGTCACCTGTCCATGTGGCATAGGCAATAACTGTTATACAAGCCTGTGACGTGTTCAACTGTACCCCGGATATGTCACAGCCATGGTGTCACCACAGTGCCATACCCCTTGTGGAATATGACTGCAGACCATCCTCCTGCTGACACATGTACACCTATGACACAAATGGATAACATTATGGAGAACATAATCACTCAGTGTTACTATCAGCTATAATGCATCATTGCTGGACAGCTACACTACTGATATGTATGCATTAAACATTACTCCTGACAGCATGCTACACTGCAGTACATTGGTACACTTTAGAACACTCGCTGTGTGCATAAGAACCATATTAGCCTGTCCCTGCAACGATGTTATGGATGACAGGGATGTGAAACAGATATCATCCAATGCTCAGGGTGTGTTGTTGGTTTGCCAGAGACCAAGGATGGGCCATACGTTTGACACCATGTCTGTGGGTGAGGGTTGTAATTAGTTGAAATGGGCATGGTGATGTGGTGTATGTAGGTATGGGGTTGCCCTAACTGTGTTCATATAGTGTGTGAGTATGCATGCACACAGATCTGCCAGGTGGCTGCTCTATAGAGGTGTTTTTTTGGAGAGCTGCAGACCATACCTGGCATGGTGTGCAGTTCACTGCCTCCAACCATGGACACGCAAACTGTGCCTGCCAGGGGTTCCATGGGTACATCCAGGTACAGTCCTCAATGTGCTACTCTCCCTGATGATGACAGATGTCCACTGGAACCAGGTCCCTCCTTTGACTGGCCAGTGCCACGTGCAAGTGGGCTGCTGTGGTGTGGTGTGGACAATGTCCCATCTGCAGTGCTGGGGCTGGCACTGCCACTATGGTAGTGCCTTGGTGTCCTAGCACATCCACATTGACTGCCAGTTGTTGGTGTTGCTGGCCTATGTCCACGCTGCCATTGCCACACTCCCACCCCATGTTCAAGCACAGACAAACCACGGTCGATGGGGCCCACCATCTCACCCAACCACCTATCCATGACCTCGGTATAATCACAGAGGGCACCAGACAGTTCATGGAAGTTTTTGCTTGCAGATGTCAGAGCAGCCCTCTGCAGCTCTGGTGTACAGTTTCATATGTGCCTGTGCCCCCATGACAGTCTGAAACATGCACCTGGTGTTACCAGTTGTGGCACTTCTGCCAGGGGCATGATGATCAGTGGCCCTACCACAAACACCCTGGTATATCTGCCTATGCGTTGCCCTGCCTAATCACACATGTGCATACTTGGACACCCACACTAACACACACACATGCATACACACATCCTACATGCATCAACACCCTCCACTCCACCAAATTGCACTTACAGACAAAATAACCCCCCCCCCCACACACACACACACACTCACACATATACAGGTTAGCTTGCACAAAGATAGTACACTGAGTCCTCCCATTACCCATCTGTCAACATGCATAAGATATGGTACTCAACAATATGCAGTGCAGCTATAGTCAATCCATGCTAGCAACAGGATACATGTGTGTGATGCATGGGCTGTGTTAGTAGGTGATGCCCCTTCCCCTGGAAAACACTGCAGCCATGTACACAGTATTGCTGTGCACCTGTTCTGCACCCTGCCATGTACTGTGCACCAAACCTCACAGGTGTACAAACCAATGCTGAATGTGTATTACTGTGTCAGTCATGTCTACACTAATGCTCACAGCCCTTATCTTTTTCAGCAACACATACCTGGGATGATATGTAGACAGATGTCATTTGTGAATTCCTGATGTCTGGTTTACAGATCTCAACATCAGCAGTGCATGTATGTCCAATCCAATAGTATTACACTGACAACTGTCAGACCGTACTGTGGCTATGGGGAGTGTACACCCCCTTATTGATATGACACACTCTTGCTTGATCTGCCATGGGAACACATCATCGCATATATTAACAGTACATGAGCCTGATATGTGACATATGTCATGTACATTCACATGCAGTGTCTAAGAAATGTGTTAGGTGTGCAGATGTTGACCACGATGCACACACTCCATGGGTGCATATGTGTGCACAGCCTTATCACGATGGTTTGTTGCACCTATTGTTATGTGTACTACAGCAGTCACTATTCCTGGCAGGGGTATACAAGCATGGACCATCTGCATTTGCCAGTGTATGGTCAGTCTGCCTTACACATGTCCCCCAACTCAGCATGATTGCAAGGTCTACTCATGTGCACATCCCTTGGTATTCACACACTGCCGTCACTATTGCTGTGGGGTTAAGGTTACATCCGGCACAGTTCCTGAACCTGACTGTGTGCAGATACAGCTATTCTTAGCATACTTAGGATCCCTGCTGCAGTGCACTGGTGTGTCATGCTGACACTCCCTCCCCACCTTCAGCTTTTTGCAGATGCTTGACAAGTATGGCCTACACATGTGTGTCAGTTTGCAGTGTCCCATACACTGAACACCATGTGTTACAGCCTAGTGCCAGCTAATAATGTGGACCACAGTATTATTTTTTGCCATAGTGTAGATCTGTAACAGTTGCCATTGTAATACTGGTATATACACTGTTGTTGCACTGTATGTATAAGGGTGATGTTTCACACATGTCCCTACTGTACGCCATGTGTCCAACCATTATGTTCATCCCTGTGAACATATTTCAAAATGACAGGATGCTAGTTATCTTGCAGATGTCTGACATACCCTTCAGATATCTCAACATGGTTATCACTGTGATGCAGTGCATTTATCAGCAACAATACGAGAAAATCTACAGCATGCATTATGGGTAGGTGTGTTAGATGTGTGCATGGAATATAACATAGTCATTACATGCCCGGTGTATTGCCAAGTATCAACATGAACTATACTCACCAGCTACAGGCTGCTGCCTTGGTGGTATACCAGAGGGACCTACATAATAGTGTGAGAGATGCAATGTCAGTAGCCACAGCTGTGGCATTGCTACAGGGTGGATGCAGCATTGAAGTACATCAGCAATACAAGTCCACAATACTACTGCTTATGCACATCTGTTTATTACTACTACGCAGCAACAAACTATATATATATGACATCTCACATATGCATGATCTACCTGTACAGATGTGGATGCATATGCAACATTGGTCTACTGATGTACCCTGTGGCCTTACCTGAATGCTCCTCAGCTGGTGTGGTTAGCACCCACCTCCACAATGGTCTTTGCCAGTTGTTGGGTGTGTGGGCAGGCAGGTGCCACGAGGCTGGCGAGTAGCTCTTCAACACATGTCGGGGGGATGGATGGCATGATCTCCCCCTATTGTGAGGTGATTCCCCCTGGACTGCAGCAGCAGACTGACAGGCATTGTGAAGCAAGTCAGAACAATGATGCCGGACCTGCTCATAACTGCAGTTATGCAGGCTGACATCATTGACCATGTGGACTAGATTGTTCCACAGGGCAGTCTGCTCCTGCTGCTCATGGGCAGCCATGCTGAACAGAACTGGATACTGCTGTATTAGGTGGTTCAACACAACCTCATTTCCCCCCGCTGAATATGCGGGTAGACAGCTGTGGGACATCTTGTCTGAAAGACAGGTCTGAAAAACTCATACAGCAAGGTTACCATAGTTCTTAATACACATCTCTGTCACCCTCTCCACCATATCAGCAACAACACACTGTTCACACAACTCAATAGGTATGGCTACAGCTTACCTACTATTGGGACATATATTGTATTGTTCCACACTTTGTGCTATGTGTTTGTAGCCATGTTCCTCAGGTGGACACTATCATTGCTGGCCTAATATGGACTAGTTTACCTGCATGCCATTGTCAGAGTCACTGTGGTTCCATAAATGCATGTGGTATGCATGCTATGTGATTGTTGTACATCTGTCATTCTGTGTTATTGGGGAATCTATGCATGCTGTTGGACATGTTCCAGGATTGTGTGGACTATTACTACCCACATATGTTCTATAACAGTGACACAGTAGCATGTTTAGGGAATAGTTGCCAGCAGAACCACCTTTCCCACCTCATCTGGCCATATCACCAGGCCACATCACATGTGTGACCCACCTTAGGGACTCCTCATCTACTGGTCCATCACTAACTTCACCGTCCAGGCCAGGCACCTTCAGGGCCATGGACTGCTGTTGTGAGTACCAATGGGTGGATGCCTTGTTTCCACTGTTTCCCTATGGGGGCTCATGGGGCTTCTATATTGCAGACCACACACACCATCCAGGGTTTATCCACCACATGTGTCATATACCACTCGTGTAGGCTGTCCTCTATATCTACCAACCCAAATCCCGTCCACAGTTATACCTGCTATCCTTCCTCTTATTCCCATTCCCTACTTCACAGACAAGGGGAATGTGGTCCCAAAAAGGGGTTCACATGTGATATACCCATCCATGATGCACACACTTACAGCTGTATATATCTGTGTGTATTGCTATGTGTGCTGTTCCCTCACACATAGCATGCAGCACTGTGGTGGTAATATAGGGTACATGTATTTGCATACATATATGTGTGTCTGTGTTTGTATATATGTAGACATACGCATATATATATATATATATATATATATATATATATATATATATATATGTGTGTGTGTGTGTGTGTGTGTGTGTGTGTGTGTGTGTGTAGATATATATTATATTGTATATATGTGTTTTATATATATATATATATATATATAAATATATATATATATATATATATATATATATATATATATATATATGTCTACATATGGGTATCTGTATATCTGTAGACATACATGTGTGTGTGTGTGTGTGTGTGTGTGTGTGTGTGTGTATATATATATATATATATATAAATATATATATATATATATATATATATATATATATATATATATATATATATATATATATATATATATATATATATATACATATACACACACACATATACATACCTATATATGGGGTACATTCAGACATCAGGTCCACAATCTCTAACTCTCCTTCCTGCACAGCTCCACTGTTCTGCCTTGCTATAACACAGACAGGTGCCCCATATGGACACAGCCTAGCATTAGGGGGTATATATCGGCCAGATTGCAGGTAAGCCTATTACACACCTATGACATTTCAGCATGCTAAAATAAATGTTAACCTGAGTGTCCTGCAAGTTGTGGGCTCTGGAATCCAGGTGTCCATTATTATGGAATTAATTCCACCACCAGCTATTGGCCACAGTAATATATATCCTTTCCATTACACAACACACACTATGTTGGCTTACATCTTATCAGTCAGTGCTGCTCTGTACAGTTGAAAGGTATGGCCCACTACCAACAGGGACAGACTCTAATGTCCATAGCAGTTGTTCAGCTGAACATAATTACAACAGCAACACCTGATGGCACATATATATCATTCCACATAATCTACACCAGTATTATGGACCAAGTACTACAGTCAATTACATGCATATATACTTCACATACCTGTTGTTTGAATGAGATCTGTTTTGGATGGTGTCCTTGTAGGAGGGTTTTTTTTCTCCTTGGCTATGGCCTTAGCCTGCTTCCTTTGTTTCTGTTTTTGGTTTGGTTGTTGTTGTGATTTTGGTTCTGGATCTGTTTTCTCTTTCTCTCTCTCTCTCTCTCTCTCCAGTAAATGGATTGAGCTGCTTGGAATAGATTGCAGCATGGCTTTTGTAGGTGATGCACATGATCAGGTGATGGCCTCTGCACTAATCAGTTTCTTCCACTTGCTGCTTGCATGCAGCATGCTGTGTAGTATTTCCAATTACCACTGTCATGGCAACCTACTACTACAACATCTCTACATCATGTGGGCATGGTCCCTTTACCTTTCCTGTATGGTGGACATCCTTGATGTGTGTGGGCAGCAGTGTTACAGACAGCAGGTAGCAATACCTCTTACAAGAGAACTTGCACACTCAGGCTAGCTACATATTTGTATAAGGTTCCAGAACTACAGAGTGTGAGTAGTGTTGTTGTATGCATTGTATAGCACCAGTGTTACAGGGTTTGTGTGTATATACTAGCTTAACATGGAATGTATTCTGTCTGCATAGCTCTCAACCATGTGCTTATCCACGTGATGGCCAGAGATGTGCCTGTTATGTTTTGCCTGTCCACCACACAGGTCTTGTGTCAGCTATATCACTGTCAGTGTGTGTGTTGAGTGCTATCAGTACATGGCTACATTCATTTGTGTTTCAGACTTCATATTCCTGACTAAGGGTATGTTTCAGACTATCCTGAAACACCAGCAACTTTCTTACTGTATGACAACACTATTTCACATATGGGCCTGTGTTCCAGCCTCTGTCCTCCACCTGTGTACCAGGCTTTGTCCATATGACATGCTGTCAGTGGTTGTTATTTAGTGGCCTGTGAGTATGTCATGCTGCCATTCTTGCCATAATTCCACTGCTGTTGTTGTCCCCACACATATTGTGGGGTTGGGTCCATATATGTGTGGGCTTCATCTGCACAATACATGTGTGCCCTTATGCAGTCCAGAGGTCAGTGTATGTAACAGTGGCATATGCCCATGTATGTCAGTCTATAAGGGGGTGCACCATAATTAACCTAGGCTGTTACAACATGTGAGGGATATCAGGGGTAAGCTGCCTTAAGGTATCCGGATGTATATTGCCATACAATTCACCTTGGGTAAATGCAGGCCTACTGATTCCTGCCATACAGACTGTTCTGTTTGTCAGTGTGATTGCGATGTTTTCAGTTATACCTTGTTATGTAACATATACATCCCATTGTGTCAACTGAAGTCTCTACCCCCTAGGGATTATGTACAGAGGGTAGATAGAGGCTGCCGGACTATACATCTGCATTACTTACTGTTGATTGATTGTTTACTCTGATATTATACGGCATTGTTAGTGTTGCAGTTGCTCAGAATAATAAAGTATTACTCATCACTGTCACACACACTGTACTACATAATACAACTGTCTAGGAAATCTTGTATAAGAGTGTTGTAATTAGAAGGTCAGAATGTAAAACCACAGGAGAATTATAGACATAAATCAGACAAGAGATACACAGCAATACCTATATAGCACAATCAACTCTGATGGACGGTGTCTTAATTTTAGCAGACAAAGCCATGATTTGAATCCTGGGAGTGGTAGTAAACTGTATGCAGAATCATACCCCACAAGTGTACAGAAATGTCCAGAATGTCCAGTTATTTGGCCCATATCTGCTGGCTGTTACCTTGTCCCCTGCCATATCAGTGTGCTGATTTCTGACATGTAGGCAGTATGTCATGTCATATAACTGACTGTCAAACCTGTACATATTTGGGAAATGTCAAATAAAACAAAACTGTAATTGTACAAGTCACTAAAGGTTTAAGAGGGCAATAGTGGAAATATGTCCCGGTTCACCTGCATGTGGTGAATACATGCCCAGAGTGCATGCAAAAGGAGATGACAGATATGTGCATAACATCAACCTGGAATCTGGGAGTATGTGTAGAAACAGCTAGGAAGTGTTAACAAACAATACCTCCATAGGTATACCAGGTAAGAGGTGTATACTGCAGATAAAACTAGTTCATGTATATAGTTGTCGACAGCCATACCACTATCCAAACTAAGGCAATAGGGTTGTGTACTAATACTTGTAAGTTACAGATCACAGCACTGACTAGGAAAGTAATGCAAACTAGAATAATATACTAGTTGTTATTTGACATCTTTCTCTCCCCCCACCATATCTGCAACAGTAAACTAAATACACAACTGAATTGGCATGTGCTGACATAATTCTAATGTTGGGACATATGTCCTATTGCTGGATAATTATTTAAATCTGTTCCTATACATGTGCTATGTTGAAATGCTCCCACATTGGTGGCATGCTGCCATCAATGTACATGCATGCTGTTGGAATGACCACTGTAGTCCCATATATGCATGTGTTCTGTTTGCTATGCAACTGTGCCATGTCTGGTGTTTGGGTTAATGGGAATATCTATGCATGCTGTTATACCTAATCCTAGAATGTGCTGATTATTACTAACCCACATATGTTGATAAAACTTAAACACCATAGCATGTATGGGAAACCGGGTCCCGGCGGACCCACTTGTCCAACCTCAGCTGGCCGTTGCACTGGGCATCAGCACTTCTGGGGTCCAACCCGAGACCTCCTCTTCTGTTGGTCCTGCAACATCTTCTGGTGGAACCACCTCAGGGGATGGGGCTAGCCCCCCCCCCTCTGAGCAGGCACGAACAGGAAGCTGTCAGCCATCGCCAGGTCCAGGTCATAGTGCATAGTGAACTCTGCAGGGAGGTCAGAGATCTTCTAAGCCAGCTTGAGGGCCATGTGTCACGAGTAGAGGGTCGGCCTGGCTCTCCTACTCAGCTCCCAGCACAGCCACTTTCAGGGCTGTGAAAGTGCAGTGGTGACGGCCCATGGGTGGGGACCTCAGTTGCACTGTTGCCACTAGGGGGCTCATGGGCTTCCGATTTCCTAACACCACTCCCCATCAAGGTGTTTACTCCCCACATGTGTTATATACCGCCCCTTTATGCATCTTGTTTGTCCCTCCCCAACATCCCACTCTCACCTGAAAAAAGGGCAATCTGTTCCCCCCAAAAATTCCCACCCCATTCATAGCTGTCAATTTTGCACACGTGTCCACTGGACACTTGTAATCTGATCTAATTGGCTTAACATATTATTGTTGTCTTCAACCTTCTCTCAGGGGTATGAGTGTCCAAATCTATCTCCAAATTCTGTGTAAATGCACAGCTGTTGCTGTAGAAGAAATGGGCAGCTATGGACCTTCCCTATGCCCTTCCTGCACATCCCTAGCTATTTTTCCTACTCTCTTTCCCTATTTGTGCCCCTTTTTACCTTTTTCCTATCAACCCTTTTTCATTTATTTTAAAGAAATTAGCAGGGTAAGTGGGAGTAAGCACTTTTAAGCAGCAGTAAGCAGGTTTAAGCCTGTTTGTGCAGGGGTAAGCAATGCCTACACAGGTTAAGCAATTTGAAAGCTGAGTATAAGAAACTGTAAATGAAAGTTAGCAGTGCTTACCTCCACGCAAACCTGCGCAAACCTGCTTACAACTGCTTAAAAGTGCCTTAATCAATCTGTATCCAACGGCCCTTGTTCTGCCCAGCAACAAAATAAACAGCCTCTGCAAAGCACGAACCCAGAGCCCTGCACACCATAACCAAAGTGATTTTCTACTAAGCAACGTCAGATATACCTAACCCTGATGTTTTTACAAACATATACAGCTCGGGCATTTAACAGTACAGGAAATGTATTTAAACATGTAGCTGTATGTGTGTGTGTATACATATTTATATCTAAATAGATAGGTATATATATATATATATATATATATATATATATATATATATATATATACATCTATAGATATATATGTCTACATATATATGTCTATATATAGAGCAATATATATATATATATATATATATATATATATATATATATATATATATATACAGAACATAACAAATACATATATGCACACAGGCACCATTAATGGGGGTGAGGGGGCCCTAGAAACATATGTCTTGTACGTATTGATATTATCCTCCCCCCACAGGCAAACAGGTCTGCCCTGCAGTACAATACCAACTATTGCAAGTCCCATAACCAGGACCCGACACAACATGGGCACAAGATGTTTATTGTAATCCAACCCACCTGTATGATGCCAGGCTGGTATCAATAACATATCATGTAGTACAGTCTGGCTGCCATAGGGAATGTACAATGTGGAATCAATAAACATTCCTAAGATACATATAAACACACACGTATATGCAGCTACATGTGTATATATATATATATATATATATATATATATATATATATATATATATATATATATATATATATATATGTAACTACACATACACACACAGAGATATGTATAGGAAGATACATATTTTAGAAGGTGCGCACCATACTGAACAGCCAGTATGACTACAGTTGCCACCTTACCAAATGGACACTGTATGAGTCACCCATACAAAAGACAATTTTTGTCTGAAACATATACCCACAGAGAGGTCAAAGAATATAACACCACACACAGGTTTGCATACATGAGAAATCTTTATTTGTGTACTATTACAGTTGTATATGCCACGTCATATAGCTGTTTAGACTCTGAAATACATATAAACAGACTAATGCAACTCTCAAACTGATCAATTAATACAGTATTCTGGAAAGCATAACATATTTTGCTGTCCAGGCCAAAGCCTTCAAGTAGTACAGCAGTAAAGACAGAGTTGTTATAGATGTCTGACAATCAGTTGTATGTCTTGTTTGCTGCCTAAACATCTGGGATCATCCCACCAGTTTGCAAGGTGGACAGGGTGACAGGCAGCAGCTATGGGCTGATTTACTGGACACTCTGGACATTTCTGTACACTTGTTGGGTATGATTCTGCATACAGCCTACTTCCACTCCCAGGATTTGAGCCATGGCTGTGTGAGCAAAAAATACAACAGTTTACGTCACAGTTGAGTGTGCTATTTGGTTTGTGTTGTTTGTCTTTGCAGTGTTTTCTAAGTCTCTCTCAGTTGTACTATTTGACCTCTTGGGATTACAAAAGTCATATACAGACATTCCTATACAATTTACTTATGTAGCACAGTGTGAGTAACAGTGCTTACTACAACAGTACTATTAAGTGGTTGCAACTCTACATTACCATATGATACCAGAGTGAACACATGCAGTCCAGCAGTTAGACCTTAATTGTCAGGCTATTATGCTTATATTTACATACAACCTATATGAGACTCTTCCTGCCCTATTATCTGGTGTATGCAGTACATGCCTTAAACAATACAGGTTTTATACAGGCAATTAACTTACTACTACTTTTAGATTTATTTCCTATGACAGTACATGCAAGAGTATTACTAACCTGCCTCACATTGCAACATCTCCATTCTACAGCCATGGGCCTCCTGGTTAATAGCCCACTCACTTGCCACTGTGAAAGACATAAGACGAATATTTAGCCATATCTATCCATATTATACATGAGCTGGCAATTATTAAACTGGTAGTGGACGGATACTTACACATGGCTGGGACTTCCCCCGTCCTCCTAGCCTCTTGGATCCATTGATCCAAGAGATCACCCTTTCACCACTTCAGGTCAGCATAGTGATGCCTGACCTGCTCACTAGTTCTGGGTATGCCAGTGCACTAGTGAGGTCACGGGCGAGATGGTCAAAGACTTCAACTTTGTATTGGGAAAACTGGTACTGGCTCTGCAGCAGTCTCATGTCATGGTCTTTCACAAGGAGTCCTGCCATGATGCTGGACTCCTGGATGCCCCAGTGCTGCACCCGAAAGCGCACACCCTGTCCCATTCCAGACACAGTGGCTATAAGGGGAAGCTTCAACCAGTTATGAGATATATTCCTGCCTGTTGGGTTTAAATAGGGCCGGTTTCTCACACTTTGCCACAATTGGACAGTTTTGAAAAGGCTAGGCTATAGGCAAACCTGCTTACCTAAGGCTGCCATTGCTTAAAGGGGTATACCAATGGGCAGATTGAGTTAGCTGGCCTACACATTGCTTACACCTAATAAACTGGGTTTTGCAATGCTTACCATTGCTTAATATTTAAGTTGCATTATATTTGCATTGTGACATTGATTTATTATTCATTACATGTTATATATGTGTTTGGTATCCCTTATTCATGTGTACGTACATTGTATGGGGACCTTGTTTTTATTAGGGGATTTCAATACTTTATTACAATGATGCCTCACATCTGGAGTTAATGCAGTACTCCAGTTCACATATTTATGCCCTGTAGCTGTTTACACAATATAAAACTATATATAGATTCTTTTAACATGTTCAGTTTGTATTCTCTATGGAGAGGATATGTTTGGTGATACCTCAATCCTATGTACTGCTGTGATGACTTAGTGGTTAACTACTGTGATTGTAGTGTACAGGATCCTCGGTTCAAGACCTGCAAAGGCTGTTTATTTTGTTTCTGGCAAGAACAGCGGCTGATACATACAGAGTGATTAAGGCACTTTTAAGCAATTGTAAGCAGGTTTGCATGGGTTTGTGAGAAGGTAAGCAATGCTAACCTCCTGTGTGCTTAACCTATGTGTGCACTGCTTACCCCCACACAAACAGGCTTAAACCCGCTTACTACTTCTAAAATATGCTTATTCCCACTTACTACTGCATAACTATTCTTACTCTTGCTTACTGGTGCTTACACCCGCTTACCACCACACTAATTTAGACAGTGATGTCTAATGGTTCTTGGGCAGGTGGTGGATTTGGAAACTGTATGGATTTATCATTCATTACACATTTTCCCTTCCATTTGTATCCCTGATTTTTAGTTATATGACATGATATGCTGCCTACATGTCAGAAATTGGCACACTGATATGGCAGGGAAATAGTAACAAGCCAGCAGATATGGGCCAAATAACTGGACATTCTGGACATTTCTGTACACTTGTGGGGTATGATTCTACATCCAGCTTACTACCAATCCCAGGATTAGAACCATGGCTGTGTCTGCTAATTAAGACATTGTCCATCGCAGTTGAAAGTGCTATATAGGTATTGCTGTGTAGCTCTTGTCTGATTTCTGTCTATAATTCTTTTGTGGTTTTACATTCTGACATTGTAATTACAACACTCTTATACAGGATTTCCTAGACAGTTGTATTATGTAGTACAGTGTGGGTGACAGTTATGAGTAATACCTTATTATTCTGAGCAACTGCAACACTAACAATGCCATACAATACCAGAGTAAGCAGTACCAGTACAGGATATAAATCTTTTATTTATAGGCACAGTGTTTGTATTTGACAGACCTGTGGGAGCAATGTTTGTTAGCACTACCTGCATGTTGCCACACAAATTACCAGTTTCTACATTAGTATTATGCACATACATCTCACGCTGTTACTGTACACAGACTGGTCACAGCTTGACAACATGTGGGTGGAGATGGGACATACTTGGCTACTTACTCTCATAACTTTTGGGAGGGTTTCTAGAGTGACGGGTTTATTGTTACAGATGTCTGACAATCAGTTGTATGTCTTGTTTGCTGCCTAAATGTCTGGGATCATACAATTGGTTTGCCAGGGGACAGGGTGACAGGCAGCAGCTACGGGCTGATTTACTGGACATTCTGGACTTTTCTGTACACTTGTGGGGTATGATTCTGCATACAGCCTACTACCACTCCCAGGGTTCGAACCATCGCTGTGTGTGCAAAAAAATACAACAGTTCATGTCACAGTTGAGTGTGCTATTTGGATTGTGTTTTTTGTCTTTTCAGTGTTTTCTAAGTCTCTCTCAGTTGTACTATTCAACCTCTTGGGATTACAAAAGTCATATACAGACATTCCTATAGAATTTACTTATGTAGAACAGTATGGGTAACAGTGCTTAATAAAAAAGTACTATTAAGTGATTGCAACTCTACATTACCATATGATACCAGCGTGAACACATGCAGTCCAGCAATTAGACCTTAATTGTCAGACTATTATGCTTTTATTTACATACACCCTATATGAGACTCTTCCTGCCCTATCCTCTGGTGAATGCAGTACATGCCTTAAACAATACAGGTTTTATACAGGCAATTAACTTACTACTACTTTTAGATTTATTTCCTATGACAGTACATGCAAGAGTATTACTAACCTGATTTGCATTGCAACATCTCCAATCTACAGCCATGGGCCTCCTGGTCCATAGCCCACTCACTTGCCACTGTGAAAGACATAAGATGAATATTTAGCCATACCTATCTATAATATACAAGCTGGCAATTATTATACAGGTAGCGGACTGATACGTACACATGGCTGGGACTTCCCCTGTCCTCCTAGTCTTTTGGATCCACTGATCCAAGAGATTCCCCTTTCTCCAGTTCATGTTGGCATAGTGATGCCTGACCTGCTCACCAGTTTGCGGTATGCCAGTGGCACTTGTGAGGTCATGGGCGAGATGGCCTGAGGCTTCCACTTTGAATTGGGAAAACTGGTACTGGCCCTGCAGCAGTCTCATGTCATGGTCTTTCACAAGTAGTCCTGCCATGATGCTGGACTCCTGGATGCCTCAGTGCTACACCCAAAAGCGCACACCCTCTCCCCTTCCAGACATAGTGCTTTCAAGGGGAAGCTTCAACCAGAAATGGGATACATTCCTCCCTGTTGGGTTTAAATAGGGCCAGTTTCCCACACTTTGCTGTGATTGGACAGTTTTGAAAAGGCTAAGCTATGGACAAACCTGCTTACTTAAGGATGGCATTGCTTAAAGGGGTATACCAATGGGCAGATTGAGTTAGCTGGCCTACACATTGCTTACACCTACTAAGCTGGGCTGTGCAATGCTTACCATTGCTTAATATTTAAGTTGCATTATATTTGCATTGTGACATTGATTTATTAGTCATTGCATATTATATATGTGTTTGGTATCCATAAGTCATGTGTATGTACACTGTATGGGTCCTTGTGCTTATTAGGGGATTTCAATACTTTATTACAATGACACCTCACATCTGGGCTTAATGCAGTACTCCAGTTCACATATTTATGTCCTGTAGTTGTTTATACAATATAAAACTGTACATAGATTCCTTTCACATATTCAGTTTGTATTCCCTATTGAGAGGATCTGTTTGGTGATACCTCAATCCTATGTACTGCTGTGTTGGCTTAGTGGTTAACTACTGTGACTGTAGTGTACAGGGTCCTCGGTTCAAGCCCTGCAAAGGCTGTTTATTTTGTTTCTGGCCAGAACAGTGGCTGATGCATACAGAGTGATTAAGGCACTTTTAAGCAATTGTAAGCAGGTTTGAGTGGGTTTGCATGAAGGTAAGCAATGCTAACCTCCGGTTAACTATACGTACAGTGAGTTAGCTTCATTATTGCTTAACCTGTGTAAGCATTACTTACCCCCACACAAACAGGTTTAAACCTGCTTACTACTGCTAAAATATGCTTACTCCCACTTACTACTGCATAACTATGCTTACTCTTGCTTACTAGTGCTTCCACCCACTTACCACCACACTAATTTAGACAGTGATGTCTAATGGTTCTTGGGCAGGTGGTGGATTTGGCAACTGTATGGATTTATCATTCATTACACATTTTCCCTTCCATTTGTATCCCCGATTCTGTGTACATATACTGTAGGGGGCACTTGTGATTATCTGTGGACTTTGCAACATTATGACAATGATACGTCACATCTGCATTTAATGCAGTACTCCAGTTCACAAATATATGTTATGTCATAGGTTATGCAACAAAAGCAATTGATCATAAAGTGATTTGACATGGAAATTGGATTGTACTGGAGGGGACTCGAACTGGGAATGACTGCTCATAAGGCGAATGCTCTGCTCATTACACTATTGCTATACTGCTTCATTTGCATATATCTTGCTTTTTATCCTCTTGTGCTATTTATGCTGCATTAACTGTAGCTAAGCGATGGGCAAACCCATGCACCTATGGTTAAATTTAATCTGTTTCATAAAAAAAATTCTTTATATTTAAATGTTGTGACTTTTGCTCTTGTACACTTGGGGGGATGCTGCTGGGGGTATGCGAACACCTATGAGTGGTCTCACTCATTCTTTCTCCTACACTGCTGTTCCTGATTACAGAGGCATGTATATTCTGAGAGCTCTGTTCTCAGACATGCCCCCTGCACTCGTACATGCTCCATGTCCATTTAGGAGCTCAGAAACAGCGCCTTCATTGCTATGCATAGCAGGCTGCCGTCCTGCTCCTAAACAGCTGCTTCCATGCAGGACTAAGCTAGTCCTGCACGGAAGGATAGTGAATCCAGTGAAATGTCATTTGGTCTTGATAAATGTGGAAAAGCAACCTTTAAAGCAGGAAAACTGCAGCACCAAGAAAACATTAGTTTGGGGCAGGATTGTGATATAAAAGAACTTGAGCAAGAGGGAGTGTATAAATATTTGGGAATTGATGAGAGATCAGCAATAAAACATGAACAAATGTGTGCAAAATTTAGTAAGGAATACTTTAGAAGACTTAAATTAATTATGAAAACAGTGTTGACATCTAAGAACAAAATCCAAGCTAGAAACCAATTTGCTCTTCCTGTCCTAACTTGTAGTTTTGAAGTGACTGACTGGCCCCAAAACATGTTTGATAGATTAGACAGGAAAACAAGAAGGATGATTCATGCTCACCAAATAATTTATAAAAATCAGTGCATACCAAGATTATATATTCCCCATTCTGATATAGTATATATATAGATCTGCAGTTGTGGGACTCCACACATATCTGCTGACTTCACAAGACCAAAATGTAATGAAAGTTTTGAAGCATGAGGAGAATAGATCTAAGATGACTTCCTTGCTTAGTCTAGCAGAAGCATATTGGCATCAACCAGGAATGGAAATCAAACCACAAGTAGATAAAAATCAGGCAGCAACTGAATGTGCCAAAAACAAACGAAAGAATATAAGGCGAAGGACCAGATGAAAAGGCAAGAAATGTGGAAAATGCATAAATATAGTTGCAAGTATAGAAAACTTCTGGAAGAAATAACGCAGGAATGGTTAAGGAGAGGGGATTTCAAACCAAGAGATGAAAGGTTAATAATGGTGGCACAAGATAGTGGGCTACATACATGGTGGTTTAAAAAGTCCATTGAACGTGAGAAAGAAACAGACAAATGCAGGCTTTGTAAAACAGAAATGGAAACAGTTGCACACCTCATTGCTGTTTGTGATATACTAATGGCTGAAGGACTGCATACTGAAAGGCATAATAATGTGGCAAGACTGTTGCACTGGGGATTGTGCAAGCATTATGGTACTGAAGTGACTGAAAAACACTGAAAACATGAGCCACAAAGATCATAGAAATGATGGTCTACATTACATGGTATCACCTATTACCAACAGTTCAAAAGATAGATGCTAGAAAACTGGATATAGTGGTCCATGAAAAGAAAACAAAGGTAGCATTAATCATTGAAATCGCCACACCCAGTGACTACAGTGTGTTGTGTACAGAGAGATACAAAGTCATAAAATATTAGGATTTTCAGGCAGAAATGAGAGCAATGTGGAAGAAAGATACCCAGATAGTTACAATAGTTGTAGGAGCAACTTGTCTTATAAAAAAAGAATCTACAGTCATATTTGGATATGTTGCCAATGCATATAATTCCATACAACTTGCAAAAGGAGTTATTACTGGGCACATTGTGGGTGCTGCGAAGAGCACTTTTGGCTAACATCAAAGACTGAAACAATACTAATTTCATGAACTTTAATCATACTTTGATTTAAGAATGGGGTCCATTCCTGTCATATTATTAGAAACCCAAAAGACTTAGAGATATTTAAAAAAACTGATAGAAATCAACTTCCCCTGAATGAGCACTCTCCCATTAACAATCCCCTTTTCATATACTGAACAAATAGTGTTGTCACTGTGTCCAAGTATTTATTATTCATAAAGATATTAGACAATTGTTTTTTGAAATTTTAGTTAACCTTAATTTACTGGCAAGTATTAAATGCAAAACCATATGCTGGCTGATGTAGCAGTTCCTCCATACTCAAATGATGTATAATCAGATTGCTTAACATCTAGCCCCAGGATTTACAAATGTTTTTTTTTCATACAGGAGCAGTGTAGTTGCTCCTGCATGGAATATGGCCACCGAGCAATCCAGGAACAGCTTGTTTGCATGTGCACTATGCACCCCTACACTGTTCCTGCATGGAATGTCCTGCAGTATGCTAATCAGCTTATTTGCTGGTGAAAACCATGCAAATGAGCTGAATTAGCGATTCAGGAAGTAGGTAGGTCTCTGTGCAGGAACAGTGTGGGGTGCAGAAATGTATTCGGCTATTTGCCAAATACATTTCTGCAAAATAGAAAATGGAGGCATAACAGCATCAAAAAAAGCATGTAGTCCCTTAATTAGACATGCCAATGGCCAAATACATGGTCACTGGCATAAAAAATAGTTTACTTTTATAAAATAAAAGTTTTTTTTTTGGCTGCTCGTCAGCCATTTAAGCATAGGGCAGTGGCACACAAACAGGATTTTGCAGAAAATAAAAAAAGGGGAAAAAGCAATTTTGAGACAAATCTATGTTTTGCCAAGGGCATGCAGAAAGAAAACAATACCAGGGAATAGTTTTGCTAAGGGCAAGGCTCAGTGTAAGTGTAGTAACTCAGGAGTAAGGCAGTGGGGTATGCAAATGAGTGAATTAATACTGAATCACAGATTTCTTCTAAGTGTCAGACTGCACCTAACCATGTAGATGTTCCAACACTATGGTGTAGACAGGGGGCGCAGCTAACATAAAAAGGGGGTGTGTCATGTCATAAATGCTGTAAGCAAGCACATTGGAGCTCAGTGGCCCGTGTTTGCCCTTAGCTAAGCACAGCTATGGCAGGGGTGCGTGTCAAAGGCTTAAAACAAGAAAAAAAAACTGAAATAGCAGAACTGTGTACATCTGAGCACTGGGAATGTACGGTGCACATCAGGGCTTAAACGGGGAGAAAATGGGAAGGGTAAACTGCAGAAGGAAGCCAATCAAGGAGAACAAGCATAGCTGGCAGGTGGAATATATCAGAATCAGCCAATTACACAGGCAGCAGCCCAGCACACTAGTATAAACTATGCAAACACCTTTCAGTCTCTTTTTTCCCCCAAACTCTACATCACTGGTGTATTGAGGGCTCAGTGTCTGTTATTCTAAAAGTGTATCAGTTCTGGTTTAAGCACTTGGGCTTCAGGCCAGTTATTTTACATTAAGAAGGTTCATGGTCTGTACTCTTGTGGGAGGAGAGGCTGGACTCTGACCTTCTGAGCTGGGAATTTCTGGTTAAAGGCTTATAGTTCCTGCATATTTGAACTGTTTCTTACTGAAATTGGTACACCTTGTTTGCTGTAGCATAGACTAGATCCAGGCCTGCTGAATCTAGCTTTGTTAGTATGCTTGTTGTTTGTTTGCTTATTTCCCTGAAATGCTAATTTCACCTAAAACGCGGCTTTCAGCGCTCCTGTGGATCCCTAGTGATATCTGCTTTGTTTGTATGCTTGTTGTTTGTTTGCTTATTTCCCTGAAATGCTAATTTCACCTAAAACGCAGCTTTCAGCACTCCTGTGGATCCCTAGTGATATCTGCATTGCTTACTGTACTTATTTTCTTGTTTCACTTGAAAGAAAGTTACTGTTTGTCATTTTTGCATTTAAGTTACCTGTAACACATTGCATTTAAGTTACCTGGCACTTGCTCACTACGTCAGCACTAAAGAATTAAAAGCACTACACCCTCACAAACTCCCCTTGAGTACTTTGTTCCCCATTAGCCCTTTTTTTCAATTATAAAGGAATTCCCAATACTATTCTAGCATGTCCAAAGGTCAGTTGTCAATCTCCTCTCCAGTCCAGCTGGTGAATCTGGGAATGTTGAGGCAATGTTACAACTGCCTCATGTACACAGACAACCCTCTCCTCCTCACAACAAATTCCAACACATGTGAGAGATGCAACCATATAGCCAAACTGGATTCTAAGCTCTCTCAACTCAGTACTGGCGTAACCAGTCAGGAGGAGAAGGAAACCACACTCATTACAATTCCAGTCTCACATAGACCTACCACGACAGCAAACCAAACACATAAATGCACAAAAACATACTCAGAGGCTCTAAATAAAAATCTGCCTAAGCAGCAGAGACCTCCAACGCAAACACCCAAGCAACCACTACCTCAAAACAAAACACGTGCAACACATAGCTCACAAAGCCAGTGTGCCAAACAGTCACAGCCCTTAAGGCTAAACAACACACCTGATACACTTGTAATAGGTGACTCTATCGTCAGGCACACTGATGTCCTGCTCACCAGGCTGAACAATGAGAAGGTCATGGTGAGCTGCCTATCAGGTGCTAGGATCCACCACATACCACAAGCACTCAGGTCACTCCAAGGCAAGTACAAATATGACTCAGTCATTGTCCATGCTGGTGTGAATGACCTGAGACGTACCTCCCTGGACTACATGAAAAGAGACATAGAGGAGCTCTCTGAGCATGTAGCCCAGGCCGGTATGACCCTGACATTGAGTAGCATCTTACCCTCACCAAGAATGATGCCACAATATGAAGACAAGATGATCAATTTCAACAATTGGCTTAAGTATTGGTGTCATTCAAAGGGGATCCAATGCCTGTCATCCTGGGATGACATGCTCGACAAGCCATGATGCTTCGCTAGGGACGGCTTGCACCTGTCACCCCTGCGCTTTTGGATATTGGCAAAGGCTCTTGCTACCTGCATAGTGCCTTTTTTAGGCAAGGCTCAAAAGACAAACCCACCTCCATAGGTATCACAAGGGATAAGAAACTAAGAGTAATGCTACTCAATGCCAGAAGTCTAAACCTCGCACGCACTCAAAACTCTCCTTAGCATAGAGAACATCGATATCTGTGCAGTAACAGAAACCTGGTTCAAGGCTCCCAAGAGCACCCCAGCACTACCAGGTTATACCTCATACCATGCTTTTCGGCCCCAAAACTTGGACCGAACCACAAAAGGAGGGGGAGTATCAATATTCGTCAAAGATACCCACACCTCCAGGTTGGTGGCACAGCATGAAGCATCAAAGATTATCCATGTGCAGCTAACAGTGGGTAAAACTGCTTTCCAGTTTATAGCCTGCTACAGACCACCCTCCCAAACCCAGGAACCCCACTCGGCCTTCCTGCAAACACTGGAAAATATTAAGGTCTCTCCAAACACCATTATATTGGGAACTTCAACTACCCAAACATAGACTGGGAGCATTACTGTAGCTCCAACACCCTAGCCCAAAGATTCCTAGAATTTATAAACTCAAATGCTATGGAACAACTTGTTACCACTCCCACAAGAGGGGAAAACATACTGGACCTGATCATCACCAACATGGGGACTCTATGCTCCAGACCAGAAGTGTATCCCTCACTGGTAAGATCAGACCATAAACTAATCTCACTGGATATTCATATCCCGACCCCACCCCCTGCCCCGAAAACCACAGTGAAAAACTACTCTAAAGCAAATTTCACACTCCTCAAAACCGAGGTGGAATCCATCAAAGCCCCCGGGCCTGTGGAAAATATGGACCAGACCGCAGAATCCTTTATAAACACATTCTATGAACACCTTCAGGAATGCATGGATCTTGCAATCCCAAATAAAACCAAGACCCAATCCTCCAAAGGCAGACGTCCTGTCTGGTGGACCCCAGCCATAAACAAACTATGCAATAGAAGGAGGAAGCTACTACATGATAGAGCAAAATCCCAAAAAGGGAAGGCATCTCTGATCAGTATTAGCAAAAAACTATGGGCACTCATAAAATCGTCTAAGGCCAGCTTTGAGAGAAAAATTGCACAGGACACTAAGGATAATCACAAGGCTTTCATTAGTTATGTTAGGAACCTGGGTGGGAATTCCCAGATATGCTCAGAATTAGTCCAAAATGACAAAAAATATACCGAACCCACAGACATTGCCAACATCCTAGCTGACAGGTTCAGTGCAAACTCCCCCCCGCCTCCCCACCAAAAGGGCAAATATCTATCCCAGCAGAGTGCTGCCCCCCTGACATCTCAGATGCTCAGATAAGAGCCGCCCTCTCCAAAGCAAAAAACACAGCATCAATGGGACTAGACGGTGTCCTGGGCTGCGTCCTACATGAACTCCAAGAAGAGCTAAACCCAAACATAAAACTACTGTTCAATCTCAGCCTTACTACAGGATATGTACCCAAAGAGTGGCATACAGCAACAGTGGTCCCTCTCCACAAAGGTGGTGCCTCAACGTATCCTGGAAACTATCGCCTCATAAGCCTGACTAGCTTCATCTGCAAAGCTATGGAAAGGATTATCATGGACCTCATAAATAAAGATTTTGGGGACCTACAGACACTGGATCCTATCCAGTTCAGCTTTGTTAAGGGCAGATCCTGCCTCTTAAACCTGGTCGATTTCTTTGAAACAGTCACCAAGGCCATTGACGAGGGAAGGTGGTCCACACAGCCTACCTGGACCTCAAAAAAGCCTTCGATACAATACCCCACTCGGGCATTATAGATAAGCTCACCAGCTTAAATATAAACCCCTATGTCACTAGATGGGTTGCAAACTGGCTCAAGGACAGAACCCACATGGTTAGAATTGCTGGAGCCATGTCAGACTACAAACCAGTTACAAGTGGCATCCCACAAGGCTCATTCGGGACCTCTCTTGTTCGGTATATATTTCTCGGAGGTACAGGCCAACACGGAAGGACTGTGGCTGACCAAGTTCGCAGATGACTGCAAACTGGGCATCATAATCGACTCTCCAGCTGACACAAGCATCCTCCAAAAGGGCCTCATAGAAACAGACAACTGGTGCCAGAGCCATGGCCTCAAGCCAAACGCCAAAAAGTGTATAGTCATCCCTTTAGCAAAAACAAAGTGCCCACAAATTACCACATAGGTGGTAATCCATTAAGAACAGAAGAAGTAATTAGGGACCTGGGGACCCAAGTTGATAGCAATCTCTCATTTGACAATCATGTGGCCAAAGTGGTTAGAAGAACATTTTATATAGCCCACCTAATCATGAAGGGATTCACATCTAGATAAGAGGAGGTCATCGTGCCTCTTTACTCATCCCTCATCAGGCCCATAATTGAGTACAATGCCGCTTTTGGGATGTATCTTACCAGACACCTGCAGCAACTGGAAAGACCCCAAAATTACCTCACCAAGAGGATCAAAGGGCTCAAACAGATGCCATATGCTGCCCGGTTAAAGAAACTCCAGATCTACTCAGTGGCATACAGCCTGCTCAGAGGCGATCTGTGCCTGATATATAAAGCCATGTCCAACCCAGAATTAATGGACATGCTACACCTCAGAAAATCCAAATCCCATCAAGCTATGCACTCGAGAGACTTGAACCTCAGCACTGAAATAAATAGGACATGCTGGAGGGACAGATTCATAACCCAGAGGCTCCCTTCACTCTGGAATAAAATCCCAGTCCAGGTTAGGCCGAGTCCCTCATTGACTCTCTTCAAGAGGAATCTTGATGAGTGGATGTGAGATTGTAGGTTTATCCCGGGTATCACTTCTGTGTCACTGTTAGACAGAGGCACAGTATACTAACCTCGAAAAAGGGCATAGCAAAATTAATTTAAAATGGGTGGCGAAAGCCAAACACACTCTGGCTAGGCTTATAAATGCCCTAGGGCTGATAGCCTAGTATGAACCTATGAACCCATACATTCGGGGTAATTTTAAACTGACAAATCTAACAAAACATGTTAGGTGCTGCTGTTGCTCTGATCTATCAGCATGTACTAGAGACTGAGGGTGGTGAGGAGGATGATGCTGGCAGCCAACTCTGACTGAGGAGGAGAAGAGTGTTCAGACCCAGGGTAACCTACCAGGAGCTACATGATCTAGAGATAGTAGAGCACTAGAGGGTGGACAGTGACATACTTCAGCAACTTGTTGAGCTGTGCTGGCCTCAAATCAGAGTTAGAACCAACAGAGGGGAAGCCATCCCAGTGGATATCAAGGTATGTGTAGAGTTAAGAATACTAGCTACAGGTACTTTCCAAAGACCAACTGGGGATATCATGCAGGCACAGGCATCTGCATCCAGGATACTCCACCAGCTCCTGGATGCCATGCAAACACATGCCGCTGAGCACATTCACTTCCCCAGCACCATGAGGAGAGGACCAGCAATATATCTCTCTTCCACCATGTAGCAGACTTTGTTTGTGTCTTTCGGCTTTTCCCGGTTAGGGGTCGCCACAGCGGAACTCCGGTCTGCTAATGATTGGCAGTAGATTTTTTACGTGCCGAGTTTGCCAGCCCTGATGCACAACCTTCAATGTAGGTATGCCCATTCACGCATGTCTCCACACAGAAGATGCTCTAGCTGAGAATCGAACGGCACAACATCTTGCTGTGAGGCGACAATGCTGCTACAGCAGTACCACCACCGCAGACTACCCAGAGGTATTGGGTGCCATAGACTGCATGCACATCCCCATTAAAACACCACCTGGTGAATGGGGTAGGGTCTACATAAACTGCAAGGGCTTCGCCTCCATCAATTGCCAGGTCATGTGCGATGCCCAGGACATTATCATCAATGTGTGTGCTGGTAGTCCTGGAAGCTATTATGACTCTCACATCTGGCATTCGTCACAGCTGTATCAGGCATTTGCCAGTGGGGACATCCTATATGGCTAGCTGGAGGGGGATGCTGTCTATGCACTGAAGCCATGGCTGGTGACACCGATCAGAAATGCACCTACACCCACACAAGAATGCCATAATGAGGCACACACACAAACCAGGATCATTATAGACTTTGTGTTTGTGATGCTCAAGTCACGGTTTGGTTGCCTTGACATATCTGGTGGAGTCTTGCAGTACTCTCCACCCACATGTGCACACATGTTCATAGTATGTGCCATGCTATACAATATGATCCTGTGGAAACAGCTGCAGCAGGAACAAAATGGGGAAGGACCACACAGCCCCTCCCCCACCATTGCCAAGGCCTCCACAGGCACAGAGTGACTCGGAGGAGGAATATCCTGCACCTGCATCTATAGGCAGATGGAGGCATGCCCAGTATGCCCTGGCCTTGGCATACAGGTAATGCATAGCACATACACTGACACTGTAGGGCCTCAGGGACTGATCTCTCTCTCTCTCTCTCTCTCTCTCTCTCCCTGACTCACACACACAATACAATGGATGCCAAACATCACACCACCTATACCTGACCATGTATAGGCAGTATATTGCATGCATCCGACATAGTCAGCCTTCAAGCACCACCCTCACAACAGCTAGAGGCACAAGGTAAGTCAGTCTCTGTAACAAAATAAACTAATGGAGTGAAAATTTCTGATAGCATACCTATGGTATTGATCAAGCATGTAAGGGAATGGGGTGGCTAACTAGGATAGCAGCAAACAACTGACAGCTCTGTGGGACAGCAGGATGTGTATCCCCAGTACTGCCCTACCCACATCATGCAGTACCACCCTAGTCGGCAAAAAACAATGCAGTATATGTGGTGAGACAAAAACTGGGGGGGTCATAGGTCAAGTGCATGGATGTTAAAGTGGGGGTCCCATACCCACCACCAACCCCACACAGCAGATCACCTGTAGACAACCATACAGAAATTCCTTGCAAAGGCCCCCACATGGTGACATCCATGAAATCTCCACCCATAGACTTTTACACAGTGATATCACAGCAGGTCTGGCAGTGGCAGTATGGCTTTGAAAGATAAGAAGTCTGAAACTAGAAAATGTCTATGCCAGAACAATCTGACCTGTGGTTGATACTGTTATGCCTGTAGTTTGAACACAGCACACCACTATGCTATATGGGACCAAAATGTTATGCAAATATCAGTACAGTCTATGCAGATGTGTACCGTGTACAGTTGTGTCACCCCCATAGTCACACAGAAATGCAGTAACATGTTCCTAGACTTAAGCAGCATCCAGATGTCACCCAGAGTGATGGTGCAATAGTAGCAGAAAGCAATTGTCAGTAACACCCACAGTCAACTTACTGGTGCCATCCCAGGGGTGTCTCCTGCTGGCAGCATGCGGACATATGATCATCAGAATGCACTGCCCTGCTACAAATGGCCTACATCTGTCAAACCTGGCCAATAGGCCTCTGGCAAATGCCTATGTCTCACCCACAGTGCCCTTTATGGAGTGTCATGGGATCCATAACACCAGCATAACACAGCCCACAAAATGCAAAGAAAGGCCATGTTGACAACTGCCAGGAGCAAACCTGCCAGCCTCAGGGAGCCAGAGATCAGGACAAAGCCATGAATAATGGGGTGATGAAGGTCCAATGAGAAGGACACCTGTGAAATACTGCTCTAATAATGTTATAAAGTAGATGAAAAGATTTGCAGTAGCATGGAATGTCTGATGGGTACGAAGTCTGAAACTGCAATGTCAACTGTCAGTAATATCTGACTTCAACCCTGAGTGACTTGCAAAATACTTTTGGTGGAAAACCACACTTGTTTGGGTAATCAACAAGATATATGAGTCATGGATGTGGACATTCTGTGATACTCTGCATAGTTGACAGGCAGGGCTACGAGTTTAAACATGGGAATGCATTCACTGCAGGCAGGCCTAACCCTGGAAGATGGTGACATGTCTGCACCCACAGAACCCTGGGCCACAGCCATGGGGAGTAACGCACCCCTCCCTGATCACTCATCCTATGCAACATCCTGACCCCAACATGTGGCCATCCAAGCAAAATGAGGTGGGCCATATATATATATATTTGTATGACAAACACACACCTCCAGGCTGGTCAAACAGTCTGACAAACACAAGACCCTCCAAGTGCAGTCAACCATTGAGGAGAGCCCAATGTAAAGTATTGGTAGCTATAGGCAAACATATCTTCCCAGGACACACACACCCCACATATCCTATACCCTACAAATCTATCTGGAGTCTGCCTGTCACCATGATCCTGTCTGATTTATATTACCCAACTGTGGACTGGAAATCAAACCAGGCCAGAAAATAAATGCACAGAGATTCCACCATTGTAATATATCACCAAGGTGCTGGACCATTTCCACAGCACCAGCAGTCTATTACTTGTAGGCACAACCCTCAACAGGCTTGATTGTGTAAGAATGCATAGCATTTGGCCCATAAACCTGGTGTGTGCATCATCCATCTTGTATTCCTCTGTGATGATCTGAGGAAGTATGTCATGAGGTACTGAAACAATACATGACAGTGTCAAATGGCATATATGAGAGATTTCTGCTAAAACAAGCCCTGTAAACCTAGCAACCCATACATTAATGAGAGAAATTGTCACAATCATTGTATGGCCCATTGTCTCCACATTTTGATAGGCTATCTCCAGATATCCTGCACCAACAGGTTGAGAGGTATATATGTAGCACAAAACAAACCAGACTGGAGTACAACAATCCTTGGAATGGAGTCCCACATGTACTATAAAAGGACAGACTGGGCAAAAATTTCAGCAGGATCTAGGAATGAACAGGTCTTCCCCACCCAGTGCACTTCCCATTGTCCCACCATAGCAGGCCTGAAAGTGTCTGTCACCATAGAAGTCACTTTTGCTAGGCCCCCCCATAAGGTCCGTGGTGAGTGATAACTGTATAATGTGATAGTACAAATAACTTATTAGGTAGGAGTTCTAATCTCGGTCCTGGTAAAGTTTTACAACTAAAAGCTTTTGGGTCCATTCAAACCCGGTACACTTCCCCTTTCCCTACTTTAGCAGTCCTGCAAATATCAGTCATCTAAGAGGTGGGTCTATATTAGAACATCGAAGTTTCAAATCTTCGCTGTTCTAATATCGACCCCTATTCAGTGAAAGCTGAAAATATCGAAGATACAGAAAACTGAATTTTTTCCTAGGGAAAGAATTTGGTTGTCCATTTCTGTTGCTTCGGTATTTTCAGTGCTGTGGTGGAAAGTTACAGGTCGGGTTCAGGTAAGTGTGCGATTGAGCATGGGTTAGGTTAGTTAGGGTTAGGGTGTGGGTTAGGTATGTGTGTGATTGTGTGGACATGAGGGTTAGGGCAGGTTAGATGAGTTAGGGTTAGGGTGCAGGTTAGGTATGTGTGCGATTGTGTGGATGTGAGGGATCGGGCGGGTAGGGTGAGTTAGGGTTAGGGCGTGGGTCAGGTAAGTGTGCGATTGTGTGGACATCAGGGTTAGGGCAGGGTAGGTGAATTAGGGTTAGTGCATGGGTGAGGTGAGTGTGTGATAGTGATGGACCATAGGGTTAGGGTTTGGGTTAAGGCAAGTGGATAGTGGTGTATGTATAGTTTAGTGTAGGGTTAGGTGTAAGATTTTAGGTGTATGTGCATGGATTGCTGTTTGTTTAGTGTGCTTGTGTTGTGTGCATGCATTTTGGAACAGCATTTTTTCCCTAGGAAAAAATTAGCTGTTCTGTATGTTCGATGTTTTCAGCTTTCGCTGAATAGGGGTCGATATTAGAACATTCGAAGTTTTGAAACTTCGATGTTCTAATATAGACCCTAAGAAGTACCTTCTGTCAAGCTTTAGTTCCATAAGCTCTGTGGCACATGCAATAACTGCATCACATGATAGTACAAATAACTAGTTAGGCAGGAGTTCTATTCTCAGTCCTGGCAAATGTGGAAGTGTTTGTGTATGCAAGACTGAGGGAGTTATGTGTTTATAGGTGAAACAGTTTTATGCAATTCCCACCCACAACACTTCACAGTCCCCCACCTTATCGGTCCGGATGATGTCAGTTCCTTATCAGCAACCTTGGCCAACTGTCACCTCCGCAAGCTCAGCAATGAGTCTATCAAATGCTTAACACTATAAGACAAGTGACTAGTGTGGCAGAAGTTCTACTCTAGTATCCAGCAAATGTGTGTGTGTGGGTATGTATGTTTGTTAAGTAGATGTATTTTGATATGTTTCCCACCCACTGCCCAACTTTATCAGTCCTGCTGAGGTCATTCCCCATATCAGTACCTTTAGCCAACTCATATCCCAGTAAGCTCTGTAGTGCATGTGGTAAGTGCATAACACTATAATACAAATCACTAGTTCAGTAGGAGTTCTACTCTTACATCTGGCAAATGTGTGTTTGTGTGGAAGATGAAGTATTTTGTTAAGTTTAACACCCACTACACTACTTTAGCAATTCTGCTGATGTCATTCCCTTTATAGGTTCACAACTGTGTAGTAGGTAATGGATCAGGAGCCTTAACAAGCCTAGCACAAAGAAGGGCCCTGCCATTGTGCCACCTGATGTAATGTCCCAGTGCCTTTATTAAGTATAGCCACTGCAGTGATCCTTGGGTTGAACTGTCTATTACCCATCCACTCATCAAATTTTTCTAGAACAGAGTTAGCTAGGTGCTCTGCATGACATGTATGGCAAGTGTATTCCAGGGCATATTCAATCTCTTGATGAGGGACCTGTCCCATCAGCATGTTGTGCTGATTGTGGTACTGAGGTAGAGGTCTCTACACTGTGTGGTGGGGATGGATTTATATGTAGCATTTGTAAATCAGCTGGGTCAGACATGGCTTTGTAAGTCAAGCACATATAGCTGCTAATTAGGTGATATGACACAGAGAATAGCTTGGGTCTTCTGGGTCTGTCTATGTAGGATGTTTGTTTAATGCCTAGGAACCCCTTTGTGAGGTGCTTCTGTGGCTTTTCCAGCTGTAGCAGGTGTCTAGTGAGGTTCACGGTAAATAGGCCATAATACTTGGGGAGTGGTCTAATGAGGGAATAGTAGACAGAGATCATTACCTCTGTCTTCCTGGATGTAAAACCCTTGGTAATGCAATGTGCCATATAGAAAAACTTCCTGACCACAGTGGCAATGTGGTGCTTGAAGGAGAAGTTGCTGTCAACCTGTGTCCCAAGATCTCTTATAATGCCTACAGTGTTCATTGGACTCCCATTGATGTGGAACTTACTGGGATGATGATGCATTTTGTGGTGTTAAGCCTCTGGGCATGGTTTCCACACTACTCATCTGTCTCATTGAGGCCTTTCTGTATGATGTCTGCATCACCTGTGGAGTTCATGATAGCTCCCAGCTTGCAGCCCTTTGTGAACTACTTGCTCAGCCAGATTTCCTCTGTGTTGGGCTGGACTCTTGAGAAGTAGATGCTGGACAGGAAACTATCCAGTACTGATCCCTATGGGAATCCACTCGTGACTGCTTGTCAGTCTGACTTGGAGTTTGCCACTGTCACACTGTGTGTTCTATGAACTAATTTGCAAACCACCCACTGATATATGGGTTGATGCCTAGTTTGTTGCTTTTATCAATAATCCCTGACTGAGGAATGGTATCAGAAGCATTGGCCCTATTGAGGTTAGGCTGTATGCAGTGCCTTACTGTCATACACAGCCCTGGTGACTCACTGAAAGACGTCAACCAGGTTGAGCAAGAATGATCTGCCATTCACAAAGCCAACCTGTGGGGGATCCAGAGTTAGGAGATCACCCCATATCTTGGTCAATCAGGTCCTTGGTGATGCACTCATACCCATACATAGTAGACTTGTCAGACTAAGGGCCAAATAATCCCCGGGGTCTGTAGATGCTACCCCTTTATGGAGAGGGATGACTGTAGCAGTGTGCCATTTTGGAAGGAAAAAGCCCAAGGTGAGGCTGTGACTGACCAGGGCACACTGATGTGGTGCCAGGTCTCTTTGTATGTCATGTAGAACACACCCACAGATATGTTGGGGTCCCATGGAAGTTGTATCTTTGCCTGTGGACAATGCAGGTCTAACTTGGCCTGCAGTAATGCTGGGTGCCTGGCATTCATCTGCCATTGTGACTGTCCCCTTGGAGGGGGGAGAGAGGGGTAAAGCTGGCACTGAATGTGTTGGCAAGACTGTGGTCAATATCTGTTGTCTCAGGATATGAAATAGCATTGTGCAGTAACTCACAGCACTTGTGGTTATTGCTGTGGAGGCTGTTGATATAACTATGAAAGGCTTTCGTGATTGTTGTCAGTGCCTGCTGCAAGTCTGCCTTCATAGCTGCATGCAGGTGAGTCCATGAGGGATTACCAGTTGTGTTTGAGGCTAAGGGGGTTCACCAGTCCTGGGACACCACCTTTTTCTGCAACAGTGTCCTCCTTCTGTTGTACACTTTAGTGATGACAAGGGACCATCACATTGGCTTCCAGTGTTTGGAGCAGGGTGTCTGTGTTCTGTTGGCTATGGCTAGTACCCTGCATCCATGTACATGTTTGTGCAGTGCATATGTATATGATGTGACAGTCATGCAGCTATTTCCCATTGGCGTGGGTGCAGTGAAGTTATCCACTCCTGTTTTTATGACTTCAGTGTAAGCATTGGAGAGGTTTTGCAAAGTGGTTACCTTTGTGGAGGGTGTGGGTGAGATGTTGAGCTCCATGTTGATTACATCATGTATAGATCTGACCAGGTAGGGATTGTCAACTGTGGTCCAGCAACAGTCCCATATGTAAGTAATCAACACAGGTCATGGTTGTTACATCCTCTACTGGGGGTCAGTATGAGCTGGTCCAGGGCATTGGAACTGATGAATTCCATGAAGCGTTGGGCCAGTGTACTGGTGCTTGACTACTTTCCAGAGGTGATGGAGGGGTAGTTGAAGTCTCCTACTATTTCAGTGTTGGGTTGGATGTTCATAGCTGCCAGGGCATTGAAGAATGTGCATTGACAGTCTAAGGACATAGCTGGGGACAGATAGCAAGGTATGGTGTGGATTGCACTATTCCTCAAAGTCAGTTTTACCAGAAGTACCTCCGATGCATTATGCTGGGATAGTAGTCTGGAGTTGTGCATATCCATTATGAATATGGAGACAGCACCACCTGTGGAGGTGTGGTCCATGTTTTTGGTGCTGACAGCTGTGGAATGTGTCATACCCTGTTAGTGCAGGGCTGCTGTCTGCTGCTGTCAACCATTACTCCGTTACAGCACAAATGTCAATGTCCTCCACTCTGAGGAGTACTTTGAGTGACTGCATCTTGACAGATGTCTACTGTTGAGCAGCATGATCCTCAGATTGCATACATGTCTAGCTGTTACGGTGAGAATTTGATTTGGAACACTGCCTAATAAGGCACTATAGGGGTGGCAAGACACATACCCTGAACCTGGAAACCCAGGGTTGACAGATTTACGACATCTTTGGCAAGGCACTGAGGTCTGTCAATCATGTTTTCTCAAGCAGAGAGATACTGGATCCCCTGAGAATGACACACAACAGGTAAGCCAATCTTGCAGTCAATTATCTGTTGATAGTACTGCAGCATCATTCTGGGTGATGTCAGAATCTCAGGGCTACTGTCACACCTGCCTGGATCACATAATCTGAGTGTTCAACCATATCTCTTGTCATGTAGCCCAAGGAGGTGTGTTTCAGGTCATTCACTCCCACATGGATGATGACAGAGTGATACTTGTAGTTGTTGTGGAGTGGCCTGACTGAGTGTGTCATGTGTTGGATGCCTGCACATGATAGACAGTTGGTTGTTACCTCTTTCATAATCAACATAGTGAGTGGGACATCTGTAAGCCTCAGTACTGAGTCACTCATGATCACTGTATTGTGCAAGGTGGTCAGCCTTAGGAGCTTAGGTTGAGGGGCACACTGTGTAGGTGACATATGTGCCCTTTGGCATGTGCTATGTCGTGGTGTCTGAGTGGGTGTCTGTCTTGCTGGTCTGTGCTGTTTGTGTAAATGTCCATCGAGTGCCTTTGTGAAGGTGGGTGTGTGGCTTTTCAGTGTATGTCAGGGCTGTCATAGTGGGTGTTGTGGCAAGCTATATGGTCCACATGTTGTGGTGCAGGTGTTGATCTTATCCTCTTGACCAATTAGTCCAGTCTTTGCTGGAAAGTGCATATTTCCACATTTGGTGATATAGGTGTAACTCTCACTGGTCTGAGGGTTTGGAGTTTAGAGGAGAGGGTTATCTGTGTACATGAGACAGTTGCAACAGTGCCTCAGAATGGACAAGTGCACCAGGTTAATGGGTGAAACACAGAAAACAGCACTTCAATCATGCCAGGAGGGGTGGTCATAAGTAGCAAGTACTGGGGCTAATTCCGTGATGAATGAGTACTGATGATGGCTCCCAGGTGTGATACACTTATTGATACAATAACTTGTTGAAGTGCAAAGCTATAATGCTATTTGATGTGCAAAACAGAAAGAACTAGCAAAATCTATGGGAGAAACTGAAGGCAGACTTCATGCCACCTGTAATACTTTACCTCAGCTGTGCAGTTATCAGCACCTTTGGCCAGATGTAAATCCAGTAAGCTCTGTAGCACATGCAGTAACTGCATAGCACTATATTACAAATAGCTGGATAGGCAGGGGGTCTAATCCCAATACTGGCAAGTATGCGTGCGTGCGAATAATGTACTGTGTGGGTTATACCATTTTGACTTGTGTACCACCCTTTACACTTCCAGTCACTCCAATTTAGTAGTCCTGTTGATGTCATTCACCTTACAAGTACATTTGGATGAGGTGAAATTGTGGAAGCTCTGTGGTGTGTCTGCTAACTACGTAACACAATAGTAGATGTAAATAGGTAGGAGTTCTAAACCCAATATTGGTGTGTGTGTGTGTGTGTGTGTGTGTGTGTGTGTGTGTGTGTGTGTGTGTGTGTGTGAATCATATCTTGTGTGGCACTATAGTAGGCATAAATAGATAGATAGGAGTTTTAATCAAAATACTGGTGTGTGTGGATCATATCTCGTTGTGATACCATTTTGATGTGTATGCCATACACTGTAGGTGACCACCTCCTGATACCATTACTTTATATAGTGTGGTAATAGTATTTGCCTCACATGCAGCATGTGAAACCATTGTAGAGTCCATACCAGTCCTCTGTACAGATGTGTCTGGAACATCAAGATGTTTGGATCCTATTAGTGCTCTGTCTGCCTTAACAATGCCCATGTATGTGATATAATTGACAAATAGGCCACAGTGAGTATACTGACACATATGGCAGCATCAGGTATCATACCTGACTGAAACAGCATACTGATACAACATCTGCTACCCTCACACATGTCCAGGATTGCAGGAGCAATACATGAGTCCAGATGCTTGGTTTTACAAGTAAATTGTTCATGTCATGGGTGACATTAAAGGTTGGGAAAGGTGTGGACTGACATATTGTGATCTCAATCAGTATATGTCAAAAACAAATGGCATCTTAACAGGTGCATGTATACTTTTTATATTCACTGTATAGCAGTAATGTTTCACACATGCCCCTACCTTAGTCAGTTTGTCCAACACATTTTGCTGGTGTTTGTCCAGACATCTTGCACTGACAGGTTGTGAAGCATGCTACAGGAATGTTGCATTCTCTTCAGAGAGGCCCCTGTGGTGACCACTGTGATGCAATACAATTAACCCCACCACAAGTGAACATGCACATAAAGCAATATGGCTATTAGTCATAGTTGTGTGCATGGTAACTTGCATGCCCTCCACATGTCTGTGGTACTGCCAAAGCACAATTGAACAATTCCATACTGACCAGGTTCAGGCTGTTGTCTCATATGCAGAACAAAGTGATCTATGTAGTTGTGGGAGAGAGGTATTGTCATCAGACTTACATGTCCCCTTGGTAAAGGATGGATGCAGCATGTCTGCACATTTACTGTACAGCACCCAATACTACACAATTTGCTGTCCTTCACCATAGATTTGTACTTCTGTGCATTAGAAATCCCCATCCACAACTGCAATCTGACCTGGCACATGGATGTAGATACTGTACATATGCAAGTATGTCTCATACAGTAGTCTACTAATCCCCACTGGGACCTTACCTGCACACTCCTTGTCCATTATGTGGGTGCCACTCACCTCCAGCAAGTGGGGCTTTGTACCCTGGTGTTGTACTGTGATGGGTGGCCCAAGCTTGGCAAGGAGCTCCTCATTTGGTGTCAGTGGGGGTTGCATGGCTGGCCTCCCACCTGTGGTTGTGGGGTCCCAGGCCAATAAAGCAGCCCTTATGGCAACAGAGACCTCCAAAGCAGAAACACAAGCAACCTCCATCCCCCAACACAACCCAAATGACACATAGCCCACAGATTCAGTGTGCCACTCAAACACAGCCAGTAAGGCAAAACAACATACTCAACACACTAGTCATAGGTGACTCTATAGTCAGGCACACTGATGTCCCACTCACCAGGCTAAACAAGGAGAAGGTTACTGTCAGCTGCCTGTCGGGTGCCAGGATCCACCACATAACCCACGCACTCAGATCACTCCACAACAAGTACAAATATGACTCTGTCATTGTCCATGTTGGTGTGAATGACCTGAGACATACCTCCCTGGACTACATGAAAAGAGACATGGAAGAGCTCTGTGATCCTGTAGCCCAGGCAAGTATGACCCTAGCCCCGAGTAACATTCTGCCATCGTCCAGAATGATACCGCAGTACAAGGACAAAATGATTGATTTCAACAATTGGCTAAGCTTCTGGTGTCATTCAAAGGGGATACAGTATCTGTCTGCTTGGGATGACATGGTCGACAGACCACAATGCTTTGCCACAGATGGCCTGCACCTGTTGCCCCTAGGATTCTGGATACTGACTAAGGCTCTTGCTGCCCCTATAGTGCCTTTTTTAGGCAAGGTTCAAATGACAAATTCACCACCATAATAGGAACAGGTAAGCAAAAACTGAGGGTAATGCTACTCAATGCTAGAAGTCTAAATTTCAAAATGCACTCACTCAAGGCACTCCTTAAAATGGAGAACATCGATATCTGTGCAGTGACTGAGATCTAGTTCAAGGCTCCAGAGAGCACCCCTGCACTACCAGGCTATAACTCATACCACACTTTTCGGCCATCTAACCTGGACCGAAACATCAAAGGTGGGGGTGTGGCCATATTCATTAAGGATATCCACACCTCCAGGCTAGTTGCTCAGCATAATGCATCTGAGGTTATCCAAGTGCAACTAACTCTTGGCAAAACTGCAATCCAAATTGTAGCTTGCTACAGATCCCCCACCATGCCCCAGGATTCCCACTCCTCTTTTCTTCATGTACTGGAAAATATTAGGGTTCACCCAAACACCCTAATAATGGGCGACTTCAACTACCCCACCATTAACTGGGAAAACTACTCATGTACTAACTCCTTAGCGCAACGCTTTCTGGAATTCATAAACTCCAATGCCCTAGATCAACTTATCCACACCCCCACCAAGGGCAACAATATCCCAGACGTAGTCATTAACAACATGAGTGACCGGTGTTCCACACATGAAGTCAACTCCTCGTTGGTCCGATCCGACCATAAGCTAATCACCCTTGATATCCACATCACATCCCCCATTAAGGAAACCACAGTAAGAAATTTCTCCAAAGCCAACTTCATGCTTCTTAAGACAGAAGTAGTGAACTTCATGACACCCATGCAGATGGACAATACAGTTACAATTGCTGAATCCTACACAAATGCGCTCTATAAGCACCTACATGAGTGCATGGATCATGCTATCCCAAACAGAACCAAGACGCTATCCTCCAAAAAAAGGAAGCCAATCTGGTGGCCCCCTGCCATAAACAAACTGTACAACAGAAGGAAGAAACTGTTGCAAAAGAGAGTAAAATCCCATGAGTGGAGGAGCTCCCTGGTCAGCCTCAGTAAGAAGCTGAGATCCCTTATAAGATCCTCGAAAGCTAGCTACGAAAATAAAATTGCCACTAATTCCAAGGACAACCACAAAGCATTCTATAGCTATGTCAAGAATCTCAATGGCAACACCCAGATCTGTTCTGAGTTACAGCACAAAGGCATGAAAATTACAGAACCAACTGATATTGCCAACATCCTGGCAGATAGGTTCAGTGCTAACTTTACCCCCCCTCACCCCCTAAAGGGCTCATATCTATACAGGAAGAATGCAGAGTCCCTGTAATCACAACTACGCAGGTGAAAGCTGCACTCTCTAAAGCCAAAAACACAGCATCCATGGGACCGGAAAACATCCCAGGCTGCGTTTTTCACGAACTTCAGAACGAACTGGCTCCCCACTTAAGCACCATGTTCAATAATAGCCTCACATCAGGCTTTGGCCTACTAAATGGTGCACAGCAACAGTTGTCCCACTCCACAAAGGGGAGCCACCACTGATATCGGGAACTATAGACCTATTAGCCTGATGAGCCTGGTCTGCAAAGCCATGGAACGTATCATCATGGAACTCATAAACAAAGACATTGGTAACCTCCAAACTCTGGATCCCACCTAGTTCGGGTTTGTGAAAGGCAGATCATGCTTCCTGAGCCTGATCGACTTCTTTGAGGCAGTCACCAAAGCTGTAGATGAGGCTAAAGTGGTTCACACAGCCTATCTTGACCTCACCAAGGCTTTCGACACCATCCCCCATTCTGGAATTATAGCTAAACTCAATAAACTAGGCATAAATCCCTACGTCACAAGATGGGTTGCCAACTGGCTTACTAACAGAACCCACACTGTAAAGGTTGCAGACTCCAAATCTGACCTCAAACCAGTGACAAGAGTAGCACCACGGGGTTCCGTCCTGGGACCGGTCCTGTTTGGTATCTACTTCTCTGAAGTATAGGCTAACACAGAAGGCCTCTGGCTAACGAAGTTCGCAGATGACTGCAAACTAGGAGCCATAGTCAAGTCCCCAAATGATGTGAACATCCTACAGAAGGGCCTGTCTGAGACAGATGCCTGGTGTCAGAGCCATGGCCTCAAGCTCAATGCCAAAAATTGCAGTGTCATCCCCTTCGGTAAAAACTCTGTACCCATGAACTACCACATAGACAGCAATCTACTTAACACCAAATGCATGATAAGAGACCTTGGGACCCAGGTGGACAGTAGTCTCTCCATTGATAGTCACATCACCACAGTAATCAGGAAGTCCTTCTACGTGGCACACCTCATCATAAAAGGGTTCTCGTCCCAGAAAAAAGAGGTCATCGTTACCCTTTACTCATCACTCATGAGACCCATTATAGAGTACAACGCCCCTTTTGGAATGTACCTCACAAGACATCTGCAGCAGCTGGAAAGGCCACAGAAGTACCTCACAAAGAGGATTACTGGACTCAAACAAATGCCCTACACTGACCACCTCAAAAAACTCCAGCTTTACTCCATAGCATATCGCCTACTCAGAGGTGATCTCTGCCTAACATATAAAGCTATGTCAAACCCAGAGCTGTTGGACATGCTACACCTAAAGAAATCCCAATTCCTCCGAGCTACATGTTCTAGGGACCTAAAACTTGTCACCACAATAAACAGGACATGCTGGAGGGATAGATTCCTATCCTAGAGACTTCCCATACTCTGGAACAGGCTACCAATCTATGTCAAGCAAAGTTCTTCATTAGCACTCTTCAAGAAAAATCTTGATGAGTGGATGGGAAATAGGAAATACACCCCGGGGATCACTTCTGTGTCTCTGCTCATCAGTGGCACAGGAAAATAACTTTCTTGGGTGGCGTAAGCCAGGGAACCTTGTTGGCTAGGCTTGCATAGGCCCTTGGGCTGATAGCCTAGTACCTACCTCTGAACCTATGAACCTATGAACCTTTGCCAGGCATGGTGTATGAGGTTGGTGGCATGATGCCGCACCTGCTCATATGTACGTGTGTGCAAGCCCACCTAATTTACTCTGTGGACAGGGTCATCCCACAGGGTGGTCCTCTCCTGCAGATGTTGCTGGCTTTGGCCCAACAGTACTGTGTGGTTCTGTATTATGGCTTTCATTATCGGGTTGCATTCCGCTGGTGAAAATGTTTCCTGCCAGTGATCTGACATAGCACCTGGTAGGCACTAACAGGGAAACACATCACAGAACCCAATAAATTTAACAACAGTATATCCAGTACCTGCACATGTACCTTGAATACCAGTAGCCAACACTCACAATCATACCAGTAGCCACTGCTCACAACCACACCATACCCCTGTAATCTACCAGCACAGTATCAGCTTGCATTGCACTCCTGGTCCTGATGAGTCATATTGCCTGCAGTGAGGGCAAGTTGCTTGCATAATCCATCATTCTTCATTCAGGTCTGCATAAATGGATGACATTAGTCATCTTCCATGCAGATGGTGTGTGGATGGTGGTGCAGCTTGGTGTGACTACAGTGTGTACTGGAGCTGGAAGCACATGCCTGAGGTAATGTAGGATGCAGACAGGGATGATATGATGCCCCAAGGATATTTATATTTGTTACCTTTCAGTAGGCAATATGTACCTGCTCACTGGTGATGAGGGAGGGGTGTGAGTGCAGTACACATCCACTTATAATGATGCTGAGCCAGGGGAGGATGTTTGCCTTAACCCTATCTGCTTCAGGTTGCCTGTATCTCTGTTGTGTGCGTATGTCATCTAATTGGACACCATTACAGGTTGGGTTGGTACGTTGCCTCCAAGACTGCAGACATATGGGAAGACAGCCTTGTGTTTGTCCCTGGTGGATGTCTCCAATTTGAACTCATAGGTGGCCTTACAGTAATCCACCTGTGACCTTATATGCTTGTTCAGACAAGGACTGACTTGATACCAGGTTGGTTCCTGCCCCTACTTTGCCCTGTACAGCCACTACAGGGACCAAGTCTGTGGTTTGTGTAATACTGCTGTCCAGCAAAGGGGATTACTCTACGCTGGTGGAGGCAGGTATGACAAGTAAGGTATTGCTGAATCCATACAGCCATGTATGTGTTCAATCAGTTGTTTGTAGTGGGTATGGCCACAAAGTCATAACACAGTTGGACACCTCTCCAAGTTAGTAATGATAATCATGCTTACTAACTATGGCTGTGTCAGGGCAATGCAACAACCAGTAGCTGTAGAAATGTCACTCTTTTGGGTGCACAGTAAATAAGATTACACACATGTACAACATGCACAGCTTTTTTAACTGATATTTTGAATCCCACGTCTGTTTTCATGAGGTGGATACATACACCTACTCATACTGACAAGTGCATAGCTAATACTTCACATACATGTCTGTTCTATGTCAGTATTGCACACATTAAATTCACACTCTTGCTGCACAGTCATCCCTATCAACCTGTTACAGCACAACATCTGTAGGATGTCATGCATACATGGGTGCAATGGGACAAAATCAGTGACAGTGTCTCAATATTGCTGTAACATACTCAAGTCATTTAATAGGACAGTAGCCTTTGCACTGACAGACATCCCCTGGAGGATGTCGAACAGTCATATGGCAGGAAGAGAGGGGAAAGGCTAGGCGGGTGGCATTGAGGGTAAGAATTGTTAATGTTTGTAGTTGGAGGGGTATAGGGACCAGGATAGCTGATATGATGGCCAGGGGAAGGTTGATATATTGTGTGTGTGTGCAGCAAACCACATGGAAGGGGATTATGGCTGGGTGTATGGTAGGCAGGTCACAATTATTCTATCAAGGTTTGGACTGGAGGTGGAAGGGGGTAGGGCTTCTGCTGAATGAACAGTATGCCAAGAGTGCTTTTGGAGGGTGACATAAGTGTCTGATAGAGTGATGTTTGTGAAGTTGTAAGCTGATGGTGTAATTATGACTGTTGTTAGTGCATATGCTATGCAAGTTGGTTACGCGATGGATGAGAAAGAGAAATGTGACGTCAGTTGGATGACATGGTGATGACTGTACCCAAGGGTGACAGACCGGTCATTGCAGCAGATGTCAATGGGCATGTTGGTGAAGGGAACAGAGGGGATGGGGAATTGATGGGTATGTATGGTGTTAAAAGGAGTGGAGATGGTGAGATGGTAGTAGATTTTGTAAAAATGATGGACGTGATTGTGGTGAATATGCACTATAACATGAGAGAGGACCATAGGGTGGCATACAAGAGTGAAGTAAGATTAACCTAGGTGGAATATATCCAACGTAGAAGGGCCAGTTTGAAGGAGATTGGAGACTGTAAAGTGGTGACAGGGGAAAGTGTATTTAGGCAGCAGTATCTGAGATGATGTTGGTGATTGAGATGAGGAGGAGTGTGGTGGCAGCACCAAGGAACAAATGGTGTGAATTGGAAAAGTGTGCTTGTGAGGTAGAGTTCAGGGAAGAGCTGAGACAGGCAGTGGGTGACAGTGACAATCTAACAAATATCTGGTTAAGTACAGCAGAGCTGATAAGGGAGATGGGTGCTTGGGGTGATGTGGATGGAGGAAGCAGTACAAGGACACCTGTTGTGGAATGAGGAAGTACTAGACAGTATATAGAAACAAAGGTTGGGGAAGAAGGAGTGGGATTGTCAGAAAGATGAGGAAAGTAGGCAGGAGTATGAGGAGATGATGTGCATGGCAAAGAGAGAAGTGGCAAAGGCCAAGGATGGGCATATGAAGAGTTCAATGACAGGTTGGACACTAAGGAGAGATGAAAGCACTTGTACCAATTGGCTTGACAGATGCACTGAGCTAGGAAAGATATGCAGCAGATAAGGGTGATAAAGGATGATGAGCTATCTGTACTCACAAGCAAGGAGAGTGTGTTGAGCACATGGACAGTGTACTTTGAAAGGTTAATGAATGAAGTGAATGAGACAGAGAAGGTTGGATGATGTGGGTATGGTGTATCAGGAAGTGCAATGGCTTAATAAGGAGGATGTAAAGATAGCTATGAAGGGGATGAATACTGGCAAACCTGTTGGTCCACATTGCACACCTGTGGAAGCATGGGGTTGTTTAGGGGAAATGGCAGGGGTGTGTTAGCCAGACTGTTTACTGCTATCTTGGAAAGTGTGAGGCTGCATGAGGAGTGGAGAGAAAGTGCTTCAGTACAGTGTTAAGAATGAGGTTGATGGGCAGAGCTGTGATAACTACAGAGGGATAACATTGACCAGTCACAGCATGAAGTCATGGGTAAGAGTAGTGGAAGCTAGGTTACGCAGGGAGGTGAGGAGTACTGATCAGCAGTATGGTGTCATGCATGGAAAGGGTACTACCAATGTGTGTTTGCTCTGAGACTGTTACTGGTGGAATACAGAGAAGGTCAGGAGTTGCTCTGTGTCTCTCTGGACTTACAGAAAGCATATGACAGGGTGTCTAGACAGGCATTGTGGTATTGTATGATGAAGTCATGAGTGGAAGAGATATATGTAAGAGTGGTACAGGATATGCACAAGGGTGGTGTGACAGCATTGAGGTCTGCATTGGAACTGATGGGTGTGTTTAACGTGGAGGTGGTATGACATCAGGGATCAGCTCTGACCCCTTTCTGATTTGCAATGATGATGGGCAGGTTGACAGACAAGATCATACGGGAATCCCCATTGACTATGTTGTTTGCAGATGATATTGAGATCTATTTTGAGAGTAGGGAACAGCTTTGGAGACCCTGGAAAGGTGGACATATGCTCTAGAGAGGAGAGGAATGAAGGTCAGCAGCACTAGGACATAATATCTGTGTGTGAATGAGAGGGAGGGCAACAGAATGTTGAGGATGCATGGAGTACAGTTGGCAAAGGTGGATGTGTTCAAATAACTGGGATTGACATTTCAGAGTAATGTGGACTATTGAGGACAGGTGAAGAAGAGAGTATAGGGAGGATGGAGAGGGTGGAGAAGAGTGTCAGCAGTGATATGTGACAGACGAGTACCAGTAAACATGATATGTAAGGTCTACAAGAGGGAAGTGAGACCACTTGTGTTATATGGGATGGAGACAGTGGCAGTGACAAAAAGGCAGGGGTTAGAGCTGCAAATAGATGAATTACAGATGTTATGATTTGCACTGGGTGTGACACGGATGCACTGGTTTAGCAATGTGTATATGACAGGCTCAGGTCATGTTGGACGGATATGAGACAGTGTTGGATAGGCAGCATTACATCAGTTTGGACATGTGCTGAGGAGGGATGCTGAGTATATTGTGAAAAGGATGGTAAGGATGTAGCTGACAAGTAAGAGGAAGACAGGAAGGCCTCAGATAAAGTTTCTGGATGTGGTGAGAGATGACATGGAGGTGGTTGGTGTGAGAGATCAAGATTCAGAGGACAGGCAGAAATGGCAAGATTCAGAGGACAGGCAGAAATGGCAACAGATGATCCACTGTGGCAATCCCAAGTGGAAAAATCCAGAGGACAATGAAGGGGGATGTTGTAATATCAGTCTTCACAGATTTGGCAAGGATTTGACTGACATAACACAACTCTATGGGTAAACGACTACAAATATGAGGCATACATATGGTCAGTGTGCAGAACACTGGACAGTTGAATGGTATGAACTTAGTATATAACATGCAGTTTGACACACACATCTGCAGCAGTACTTTACTCTGCACATGCTCTGTACAGTTGTCTTACATTTACAAGACAAAAGGTGTATCATAGTTATATGCACAGATAACATATGGATATGTACAACATCCCAGTAGCTGGCCTAGTCACTACATAGCCACATTCTATGGCCATCAGTGCTGCTCAACAGTACATCAGTATAGCAAGTCTTGTTGAGACATAATTTTCATTATTCCAGACCAACTACTGCATTCAATTACATGCTTATTTGTTTCACATACTTTTTTTCAGGATATTTCACAGATATATCCTTTTTTATTATTATTTTTTGTCACACTACTTCAGCTTTGCACTGATGGACTGTCTGTGAAAGTGGTGGTTTGAATAGATGGCAGTGTATCTTTTGTAGGTAATGCTCATGACCATGTGATGGCCTGAGCACCAATTGATGTTCCCCAGTTGCTGATTGCATTCAGAGCAGCTGTGTGGTTATTCCAATTGCCAATGTCATGGCAACACACTCCTATACTTGAGTACTCCATGTGGGGGTTGGCTCTTTCCCTTACCTGTGAGGAAGAGATCCTGGAGGTGTGTGAGCTAATACCTCTTAGAACAAGACCTGTGGAGACAAGCCAACTAAATGGTGGAGAAGATTCAAGACTTAGGGGTGGAATGTGAGTATTGTTGTTATATGTTTTGAATACTGCTTGTTTAACAGGGTTTGTATGAACATGCTACTTCTGCATGGGTTTCAGTCTGACAAAGTTCTGTGTCTGCATAGCTCTCAACTGTAGGGATATCCACATAATGGCCAGAGGTTTGTCTATTATGTTTGGTCTGGTCCCCAGACAGGTGTTGTCCTTGGCAAATCAGTAGTATACTCTGGTGATTGCAATCAGTACATGTAGACATCCATTTGTGTTTCAGACTTTATATCCCTTAGAAAAGATATGTTACAACAAACCCTGTAACACCAGCAATTTTCTCAGTGTATCACAGCAATATTTCAAGTATGACCATGTTTTTGGGCCTTTGTTCAAAATTATGTCAGGCTTAGTACAGATGCCATACAGTAGGAGGTTGATAGTAGGGTCTACCATTATTTTATTCTGTCATTCCTGCTGAGAGGAAAGGGTGGACAACATGTGGGACTCTGTACATTCAAGAGGTTGGTGTATGGAGAATGGTCTTAGATACCCTTGTAACATTTTTTTTTTGTGGGGGAGAGTAACACATGTTTTAAAACTAGGCTGTTAGAACATGTGAGACATATTACTGATGAGAAAGAAGATCATGAAAGAACATTTGTTATGTACAGAATCGGTTTAATTCTTAAATGTGATACTTTATCCCTGTGGGTTGAATGAGTAGTGTAATTGGAGGCTGTGTATATACATGTAATTAAGAGTAGTGGTCAAACAGTTATAAAAGAACAATTGTTATGTACAGAATCAATGTATGTTTTTAAATGTGATACTTTATCCCCTAGGAAGTTGAATGAGGAGTGTAATTGGGGGCTGTGTATTTAAATGTACTTAAGTGTTAATTGCTTCTTCTAATTAAGGCAAGTGTTTCTTGTAATGCGTTACTCCCTCAATGCTTTGGCAAAGACAGAGTAAAGTGAACTTGTGTGAATTACTGGCTGTTTGTATTTTTGTTTACTATCTTCACTCACTTTAGTTGTTTTGCTTCTTTATATATATATATATATATATATATATATATATATATATATATATATATATATAAATATACACACATACACACACACACACACACACACACACACACACTCACACACACACAGACACACACACACATACACACACATCATTATTTCTTGTTAATATATCTACGTATTGTTATACATCTATATGTATCTTCACACATATCTCTATCTCTATACATGTAAATATTTTTTCATGTATATATTTGTAGATAATCATTCCTCATTGCACAGTGTGTCTTTCCTATTGTAAACTGACTGTACTGCATGATATGTTGTAAAAAAAACATCCTAGCATCTCACAGCTAAGATGGCCTATTGGTAAATGGCTGTGACTATGAAGTATAGTATCCCGGGTTCAAAACTGACCATTGTTTATTATTTTGTTGTTGGGCTGCTGGATACAGAGTGATTAAGGCACTTTTAAGCAGCTGTAAGTGGGTTTGTGCAGGTTTGCACAGTGCTAAGTGGTGCTAAAACACGATAGGCGCTTAAACTGTGTAGCCTTCACTTATCAACACTTAACAGTGTGGAAATATACTTAGCAGAGCTAACTACTGGTTATCATTCACATTTAAGCAATGTGTAAACCTGCTAAGCATAGCTTAGCCCTGGTACCCATTGTTCACATTCCAGTCTCATAAAAAAGCAGAGTAATGACATCATGTAATAAGTTTATTTAATTTCCTGTACCTAACATGCTTTTATGTGCTCTCATTACAGTAGCAAGGGGTGTGACTATACTGCACAGGACACTTGGGTATACATGGGTAGTATCACATGATTTTTGTTTTTATTATTTTTGTATACATGGATAATATCACGTTATACGCAATCACACTTGCATGTTACACCAGCTATAGTACACTGGTGGATGAATACATTCATGGCATACATTTCAGTTTCAGACTACAGGACATTTATCCAAATGCATAACATGTTTGCTATCCACTTTTTGTCTGTTCTCTGTGCAGATGTGCAGATGTCAGGTATTGCTAAGACCATACAACTATGTAGGTGCCCACATAGTTTTGTGCTGTGGGCCTGGACACTGCTGCTAGCTCTAACAAATGGGACATTCTTCATGTGGGCCGTGGTCCTTTTACCTGCATGTGTGAGGGACATTACAGAGGTGGTGGGCTACAGATTTACAGACAGTAGGTGGGAATACTTCACAGGAAAGGACACATGGAGACAGCACAACAACATGGGAGACATTTCTACAGAATTGTGAACAGATTCTATGTATCATCATTGCTGTTATACACATGGTGGGTTGATAGGTTGACAGGGTTTGTGTGGACATGCATTTAGTGAGTGACTTCACATCTGACAGTGATATGTCTCTGACATACCTCTCTACTGGCATGCTGTCCACAGACTGGCCACATATTTTCTTATTATGATTTATCTGTTCCCCAGACAGTTGTCCTTGGAAAATCTGTCAGGGACTCTGGGGAATGCAGTCAGTAAATGCTAATATCCATTGGTATTACTGACTTTATATTCCTCATAAAGGATATGTTACAACAAACCCAGTAGCATCAGCAACTGTCTAAATTTCTGACAGCAATACATCTAATCTATGCCTGTGTTTGTGCCTCTGTCCCCAAATGATGTCAGGCTTTGTCCAGATGTCATGCACTATGAGGCTCAGATGTATTTAGTATCATTATTTTTTGCCTTCATTCCTCCTACCATCCCATTGATGTAGTAGACCCACACTCATGTTACAGGGAAGAGGCCATAGATATCAGTCCTGAGCCTGTACATCCTGAGGTGAACTGTACATTTGAGAGGTCTGTGTATGTCTGGCCATTGTTGACAGACTGTCAGGATTGTGTACACATGTCAAGGGTACATGTTATTTGTACTGTGTATGCAGGGGGTAGATGTAAGTGTTATGGCTCATTTTTATCTGATTGTGCATGCTGCTCCAGTATCTGCTGGTCTACTGGCTGTATGCCTTTGTAGAGGCAGACTGTGATGTGTCCTGTACCATGGTCAGGATTTAGACTACACTGAGAATTGGGCCACTATATGTAGGAGTATTGTGTGACTGGAAAACTATTGTGTATTTCTTCACGCAATCTGTATACTCTACTGTTCACCTAAACTACTGGTATGTGACTGTGGTGGGATT